>NW_017673331.1:0-77808 GCF_001879085.1 Nicotiana attenuata
GGAGTGTCCTTGTTCGAGTTTGGACTTGATCTTGGGGTCCAATTTTTCTTGAATACCTTGATGTTAGTTATTTCATAATGTTAGATTTGAGGTGCGCCATGCCAAACAAAAATAACAAATTGCGTGGCCCTAATTAATCATTTCTTTAAAAATATTTAGAACTCGGGACGTGCCATTTAGCGAATTTCCATGGCCTCCCGCAAAGTAATTAAGTGCGTAGTTGCTTTAGGCGCGCATTTTAATAACATTACCTTCCTAAATTCGGGTGCATGTTTATGTGACCCAAATCCAAGTCCCAACGAAATTAAAATATGTCAAAAACCACGGGTACATTTATGTGACGTGGTTCGAGACGTGTTTTAATGACGTTGCAATTCTCTTTAAAAATATGAATAAAAGCGGTTAAAAAGTTAAAATGTGCACATAGGTTCATAATTGTTTAAAATCAGATAATTAAGCCAAATGTGACAGTTGAGGGATCGTGCTAGAACCACGGAACCCGGGAATGCCTAATCCCTTCTCCCGGGTTAACAGAATTCCTTACTTGGATTTCTGGTTCGCGGACACCATAAATCTCTCAAGTGGCGACTCTGAATCTTTTAAATAAATCCCGTTTCGATTGTCACTTCAAGTTGGAAATAACTCCCTTTATATTACACCCTTACGGGGAGTAGTAAGAAAAAAGGAGGTGTGACAGTATCCACCTGGAGAGCAAGGGAATACCATTTAGGTTCAAGCAATCAGGCGCCCACCTGGAGAGCAAGGGAATACAATTCAAGTGTCGGAATTCAAGAGCCCACCTGGAGAACGAAGGGAAGCAGTTCAAGTGTTGGTAATCAGGAGCCCACCTAAAGAACGAAGGGGAGAAGCAATTCAAAGTGTTGGTAGTCAGGAGCCCACCTGAAGAACAAAGGAGAGCAGCAATTCACGTGATGGTAATCAGGATCCCACCTGGAGAACGAAGGGAAGCAATTCAAGTGTTGGTAATCAGGAGCCCACCTGAAAAACGAAGGGGAGTAGCAATTCAAGTGTTGGTAATCAGGAGCCCACCTGGAGAACGAAAGGAAGCAGTTCAAGTGCTGGTAATCAAGAGCACACCTGAAGAACGAAGGGGAGAAGCAGTTCAAGTGTTGGTAGTCAGGAGCCCACCTGAAGAACGAAGGGGAGCAGCAATTCAAGTGATGGTAATTAGGAGCCCACCTGGAGAAGGAAGGGAAGCAGTTCAAGGGTTGGTAATCAGGAGCCCACCTGAAGAACGAAGGGGAGCAACAATTCAAGTGTTGGTAATCAGGAGCCCACCTGAAGAACGAAGGGAAGCAGTTCAAGTGTTGGTAATTAGGAGCCCACCCGAAGAACGAAAAGGAGCAGCAATTCAAGTGTTGGTAATCAGGAGCCCACCTAGAGAAGGAAGGGAAGCAGTTCAAGTGTTGGTAATCAGGAGCCCACCTGAAGAACGAAGGGGAGCAGCAATTCAGGTGTTGGTAATCAGGAGCCCACCTGGAGAACGAAGGAATACAGTTCATGTTTTGGCAATCAGGCGCCTACCTGGACATCAAGGGAATACAGTTCAAGTTTCAGCAATCAGGAGCCTACCTGGAGAGCAAGGGAATACAGTTAAAGTTCTGGCAATCAGGCGCCCACCTGGAGAGCAAGGGAATACAGTTCAAGTTTTGGCAATCAGGCGCCCACCTGGAGAACAAGGAAAGCAGCTCAAATTTCAAAGGAAGACAGCACAGGTTTCAGGGGAAAATAGGTCAAGTTTCGGAGGAAAGGAAGATAATTCAAATGTTGGAAATCAGGAGCTTACCTGGAGAACAAAGGGAAGGCAACAGTGTTCAAAGGAAGACAGTTCAAGAGTTCAGCAATCAGGCGTCCACCTGGAGAAAAGGGAAAGCATCTCAGATTACAATTCAAGTCAGCAACAAAGGAATTTCACCTGGAGAGTACGAGTCGACAGAGCAATAGGAACTGCAAGATCAAGTTTGAAGATATAGACAGGATTCTTGTAAAGCATAGATCGTAGTTTAGTCTAACTTCTTTCATTGTGTCTTGGTTTAATAAGGAGTTCAGTAAGCAGTAGCAGCAGCAGCAGCAACAGTGAAATCACAGCTTCCTGGTAATCCCAGCTACCGAAACTTCCCGAACTACACTGATCCGATTCCTTTATAGCCAAGGATATGTAGGCAACCTCGAAAGCAGGGTGCAGTCAAATCTTTCAAAAATGCTTCCCACGGAGTATTCAAACGGGCAAAAATCGCTCGTATCCGCTCACTTTATCTTTGCACGAAACCTCTCTGTGTTTCCGAGCAAAGAGGGGCAGCTGTGAGCACGTGATTTTTTCCCTATATGAATTATTCCCATTAATTCCAACAAAATAAATTTTTCCCATTGTGTGCAATTTCGTGGATATTTGTAGCATTTTTTGTTAATTGCTTGCATTTGTCTGTGTACGTTTATTTTATTTTATTCATGAAAATACAAAAAAATATATATACATTGCATTTGCATATAGGCATTAATTTTACATTTTAGATTAATTAGTAAATTAATTTGTGTGACAAAAATAGAAAAATCACAAAAAATGGCTCATTTTTGCATTTTTTATTTAGCTTTGAGTTTTGTAGCTTTCTTTTAATTTGGGAATTAATTAGTTGTGATAAATATTATTCTGAGTAATTAGTTTAAATTGGTACAATATTTAGTTTAAGTGTAATTTAGGATTTAATTTAATTTGAAAAGAAAAAATTGATTAAAAGATATGAGAAGAGTCAAATAAAAAAAGAGGGGCTGTGATTTGGGTCAATTGGGCAGGCCCAAGTTAATTTCTCCCCCATACCCGCCCAAGTCCGGCCCAGCTCCGCCCCAGAACCCGGTCTAAGTCCCCAAATTGAAACGATGTCGTTCCGGTGAAGTGAGAGATCTGAGCCGTTGATCTTTCTCAATCCAACGGCCAAGGAACACCCCTCTATTTTCGATATAACTGTCCAAATAACCTCGTATCTCTGTACTTCATCCCTTCACCTTCATCTCTAACCCTAGACCCGCCGCACTGAGCTTCTTCACCATCTCCGGCCGGCGGCGGAGCTCAAACCACCACCAAAATCCAACCATGCAACCACCACCCTTTCCTGAGCCTCAATCTATCACCACTTCTCCCCAAATCCTCGCCAAAAAGGACCAGTTTTGAATCTAAAAATCGAAGGAAAGAAAATTTTTCAAGATTTCAAGTTTTCCATGAACGATTGGGCTTGAAACTAGTATTGCTTGTGTGTTCTCAAAGTGAACATACGACTAATACCAGTTTTGGGTCAAATCGGAAGTTGTCGGACAAGCCTTTCAAGCCCGTTTGTCTCCCACCTCAGGTATTTCTTATCCATGTCCTTTTCGGATTCTGTTTCTCCTCCATCTTCGTTCTTTCTTTTTCTTTTCTTTTCCCTCTATTCCTGTGTTCAATCAGTTAAAATTCGTATAAGCAGTAACCATAGTTAGTCTTTATTAATTTTTGTTAAAGGAACAGAATTAAGTTGGTTTGTTTCATAGTTAGTATTAAAATCATTTGAGTTCTAATTTGTTTGGGTCAAAGTTTGGGGTCTCAGAGTACTCATGCGCTGGGTGGAATTCTTGGGCCCTAGGTTTATGTTGACCCGTCCCAGCAACAGCCCTAGAATATGGTTGTTTGGTTAGGCCTGATCCATAGTTGATTTAGGTTGGAGGGGTAAATAACAAAGGTTTAAAAGGGTAATTCAGGGAAATTGACCTAGGGAATCTGGATATAACCGATTGGGAAGCTTCTAGGAAAGGGGGAAGTGGGTAATTCAGTATTTGGGTCTAAAGATTGGGGTCTGAACTGAATAAAGGGAATTTGGGGAAGGGGTATATGTTAATTAACAAAATCACTATTGTTGCCCTAAAACCCCTCTATAAAATTCCCATTTCCTGAATTTTCTTTAGGGATCAGACCTGGAGAAAAATAAAAAATGGCTGAAGAATACCAATACTGAAAGGCTTTGAATAATCAGAAGAAAAAATACAAAGAAAAATCTCTCTGCAGTCTAATTTTGGATTCCCTGAACTTAGCTCATTTTCTTTCCTTCATTGGAGTTGTTTTGAAAGGTTTTCTACTCTGGAATTTCTGGGTTAGTTTTTTGGTTTGCAAAAGCTGAAACATGGTTTGAATTAGAAGCTGCTGTGTGATTCTCTTGCTGCTTGTCTATTTCTGCTGCTTTCATCCTAACTTCAAGTTTATTTTCCTTGTTACATTGCTGAAATCAGGTACTTCTCGGATCCCATTAACATGTGAAGTGCATATCAAAGCTATGTAAACAATTTGAGCTTGCATATGAATGAGAATGAGGTTGAACATAGATCTATGTTCTTCAAAGGCTATTCGTGTGTTTCTTTGGTGTATTAGATTTACTGTTCGAACCCTTCTATATTTGGACTTTAATTTGTCATTCTAGTTCTAGTTTTGGTTAAATTCTTTCGCATCTGATGTCTTTAATGTGGATCTCATGTGAATCCTGTTAGTCGAAATGCAGTAGTTGGTTCATTCAATTTGAGTAGCTTAGTTGATTGTTGAAGCTGCATGACTTTACTACTGTTAGAATAAGCTGTTGATGCAGACTTAGTATGTAATTCATGTCAAGAATTGTATAGCTGAATTCTAGTTTTAATAACTGAACTTTTGTCATTGTTGAGATATGTATATAACTTAGGGAATAACCTGTAAGTTGTATGGTGGTGTTGTGTTGGTTCTCAAATGATTTTCAAGTCTACTGTTGTGTTTGTAGATTACAGAGGTAAAAGTAGGAAGCCTTTGATGTTGTGTTTCTGTTGAAAGATATTAGCTTAGAACCTTGAGTTAATTTTGGGTTCTATTTGGTTTGGTGGATTATTTCTTCATAAATTTGCCTAAATTCAGTAGTAGTTCATGTTTAAATAACAAGAATTGGACAGGACGAGATCTGATTAGTATACATACGTTTGTTTTGTTTGGGAAAAATCATACTAAGATTTGGTTATAAGTCATTGAGCTTCTTGAATCATTTCCTAATTGAATTTTAATTTTCTTTGGAGGTCGTAATGTTTCCTTAGATTGCTATGCGATAAAAATTGTTAAGTTGATTTTATACTTAATAATGAATCATGAAGTTAACGTTTAAGCAAATGTACTGGGCTGCCATCATTGGCCCAGTTGTGATCATCTTCTCCTTCAGCGATCAGACTACCAAGCTGGGCTTCATGTTGAGCCCAGTTGTTTCACATGTTGGGCCGGCAGTAACGAGCAGTCAGACGTTGGGCTTATGACCAGCTTGGCCCTTCTATAATCAAATATGCGTTGTCTGTTACTAGTTCATTGATTATTAAATTTTAGCTTAAGCATTGGCATAAAATAAGTAGAAATCCCCTTACGTCTTTTAATAAACTAGTCACTCTCATTAATTAGTTGAGGTGTGCCATATTAGCCAAACGTATATTTTATGGCCCTCAAAAGAGTAATTCAAACATCTATTGAAATTAGAATCGAGGCGCGCTATTTAGCCGAATTTTCCATGGCCCTCGCAAAATTGAAAGTGCGTAGTTGCTTTAGGCGCGTAATTTAAATTAACTTCCTTAAACTCGGGTGTGCATTTCATGTGACCCAAATCCAAATCTCAACAACGTTAGATAAAATGTGTCATGGACCGCGGGTGCATTTCATGTGGCGTGGTTCAGGACATGTTTTAAATAACGTTGAGTCTTCCTAAAAAAAATCAAAAGCGGTTAATAAATTAAAATCTATCATAGGCTAAAACATGTATTAAAATCAAGTAAATAGGCCAAATATAATAGTTGAGCGACCGTGCTAGAACTACGGAACCCAGGAATGTCTAACACCTTTTCCCGGGTTAACAGAATTCCTTACCCGGATTTCTGTGTTCGCGGACCATAAATAAGAGTCCATTTTCCTCGATTCGGGATTCTAAAACGGTGACTTGGGACACCATAATTATCCCAAGTGGTGACTCTGAATTTAAATAAATAATCCCGTTTCGATTGTCACTTTAATTAGAAAAACTACCTTATACCCCTTCCGGGGGTAGGAAAAAGGAGGTGTGACAATCTCAACACAAACAACTCAACAATGAGATCATGTATAACCACGATATTAAATACGAATGACTCACAATGGAAGAGAAAACATATAATAATGACTTCAATTAGTGGAAATCACTGAGGAAAGAGATAATATGACAATAACATCAAGTAATGATAATCAAGAATGAAGGGAATAACACGAACTATAACTTCAAATAATGATAATTAACAATGAAGAGATAGCATGTAACAATAAAAGAGGCATCAAGTTCAACTAAGGCATGAGAGCAATTTATCAAGTGGGATGTAGAACAAGTTTTTAACCAAGTCAATTAAAGCATGTATGAATAGACTAACACAAACAAGAATAGATTAACTAAGAGAATTTAGAACGTGATATGGCATTTCAACTAAAGCATGGAAAATAGTCTAAGTATCCTAAACCGGCCAAATACCACGTACAGCCCGTGTACCCACTCGTCACCTTGCGCACACGGCTTTCTCATAGCACAAATGAATCAGTCAATACCAATCCTAAGGGGTAGTTCCCCCACACAAAGTTAGTCAAGAAACTTACTTCAACTAGGCCAACTCAACCCTCTGAAATAGCCTTTTCCCTAAAATTCGCCTCCACACGGCTTAAATCTAACCAAAAATGACTTAATAACATCAAACAATGCAAGAGAATCTAATTACAATAAATAAAGCTATGATCTTTATATTTTACCCAAAATATCAACAAACGTCAATGCTGGGCTCGCCTTGGATTCTGAATCTAAGCTTACCCGAGCGAAGCGCGAATCAATACAAGCTCACACGAACAAAAACCAACTCAATCGAAGTCCTATAGCTCAACTAATTTGCCAAAATATCGCTCTTGGGTGTTCATAATCCAAAAGTCCAACCCACATTAGTTGGGTCCCATATCTCTCAAAATACTCGTCCAAAACTCGCAAAATTCGAATATGTTGTTCTCCTAATATAAGAGAACAAAACCCCAAAAGGAATTGGGAAATAAAAGCCTCTAACTCATTTTCAATTTTTAAAATTTAGGGCATAACCCTAGGTCTTGATTTAAAGAATTAACTAGGTTTTCAATTAAATCATGGATTAAAGCCTAAACCAAGGGAATGAATAAAATCCTTGAATTCTCTCAATCCCAAACATTCAAGATGAAAAAAACACCAACAACATTAATAAACAAAAATGCCGAGTTGTTTTGTATCGTTTCTTATGCCAAACTATCCCGAAACTTGCTTTTGATGCCTCCAATGAATTACTTGTGAACTTCCAATCAAGTTAGGCTTTTGAAACACTCCATTTGACCTTATAATGAAGGAGATATGTTAGTTTCAATATTTGGAAATAGTGAAGATTTTTACATACGAATTCAGTGGTAATTTTGTAATTAATCTGAAAAAATCTAACAACCCAAAATTATGATATGGTTCCAAAATTATGATACGGATATAATGGTTTGGTCGAACACGAATCAAATACCGTTTGCTCAATATGGTAACCTTTATGCTCAAATCGACGTCGAAGCCGAAAATAATCATCATATAACCCAAACTTATCCAAAACTAATTGCAATTTAATCAAACTTTGTGGACATGTCCAAAATTATCATACAAACTTATTGGAATAATTAAAACCCAATTCCGAGTCCGTTTACCCAAAAGTCAAATCTTGGTCAACATTTCCAACTTAAAGCTTCTAAAACAAGAATCATTCTTCCAAATCAATCCCGAACCGCTCGGAAACCAAAATCAACCATACACTCAAGTCATAATACATAATATGAAATTACTCAAAGTCTCAAACCACCGAGTGGAATGCTAAAGTTCAAAATGACTGGTCGGGTCGTTACATTCTCCCTCACTTAAATATACATTCATCCTCGAACGTGCCAAAAGTCATTCCAAAGCCATCAAATCGCCATATACCCTCACCATACACATAACCATGGGTGATCCCATGTCACACCCCAATCCATATAAGCCCGACAACACCACCTAATAGAGGATCCTTACTTCAACCTTAGTCCATAAACCTTAAGACCCAAATCCCCATCATGAGGAACTCATTATATGACCCGATTCTTGCATCTATGCACCGTATAAATCTGAACAAGTTGTATCAATCCATAATCATATCTCAAGACATAATCACATGATATACCATATAACTCCAATACTCATAGCAATAACATCCGACCCCAATTGTTGCTCGATAACCAACTCGACACTGATAACAAACCTCATATCAACTAAAACCTTGTTCTGAACCGTCATACATTGCCAATGATGAAAGAAACATATAGAAACTCATAACCACCCATCAGATTAACAAGTCGTGGAGCTCTCTTGCCCGACAAGAGCCATATCCAAAATCTAAGCCAACTAGTGACATAATTCTTGTAAACATACCTTAATAAAATCCGATGGCACTCATTTCAGGCCCAATAACCTTATCTCATCCAATACAAGCTACTCGACCGACCTGTCGCAAAAATCCTACTTAGAGTCACATACCATGCAATCCGTGGACCAACGAACAATAACTCAAATATAACCAATGATGTAAAGAGAATGGAAGTGAAGAAACCATCCCGCTAGCTCAACAAATACCACCACGAAGCGCAATGCTATCAATCCACCACACAAAGGGAAACATAACACACGAAATAAGAACAAAGGATCATATCCTAGTACTGATGCATGACCCAATCCAACACCAGTCCACCTGGAATACGTTGAGTCATGATACTCACAATCAACAACCATAAGCATATAAAAATCAAACACACGAAGCGCGTGACCATAACTATGGAGATATGTACATCACTATATACCAATAATAGGAAGATCATAACCAAGGCACAATCAACCAATCAACGCCCCAAGAGCAATCTCGCTCGAATTTCGCTACAAAAACCAAATATAACTGCATAGATGTGCAGATAACCAACAATCACAACCCATTTCAGCATAGGAGAGTAACACATGAGACATATCAAAACACGAATGTGATCCACCCTAACTGATAACATACCCCTCCACAACAACTATGTTGAGTAGATAAATCTTACCCGATTTAGAACACACATCCTTGTTAGACCTACTAGTAGCCTCCAAATCAATTCTGATCCTTCCGAAGTAGGTAAATAGCCTCAGAAAAGCCAACATTAACATATCTATAGTACATACAATTAGTTTCCAACCTCTTAACATACCTTCACCATTCACAGCCATGGAAGAATATGCCTCGAGAACCCTTTTAGTCTTCAAATCCCTAGAATACTAGAATCACCATATCCGATCACAACTACACTATTCAAATAACTAACATATTCCACACATACGGTCAGCCCACGAAAAGCACTTCTATAATTCTTTCGTGCCACAAAGCAAAACTGGACATCAACAGTCGATCAACCAGGCGATTACCGTAATATCAGTCAAGCATCCACAAGTCGAAACACAATGAGCCTTTTGGAGTGCGCACCCTTCTTAGGTGGTATCAAATAATGCTAGCATTCTTCTTAACATCTGATATCATCCATGCTATCTAGAACTCGTGACCCCATGTAGGCAAAAATCATAACACGCAACATGTTCCTTATGCCAGTAGCAGACATCTAGCTCAAGTTGTGGTTGATACTACTATGAACTGTTCGAGGCCAGTCCGTACATCACCAAGCCATTATAACTGAACTTGACAACTCAACCAAGATAATAACGAATAACCAAACACAATAAAAAAGTGGATAAATGATTGAAGGAAGAATAATGACCGTTTAAATCAATAAGTTGTCCCAACATGGAATGTACAATGAAAATCACAACCGAGGTACCGCCTCTTATTCACATTTCACAATTACAATCACAATCTTTCCTTATACCGTTGCGTAATCCTAATATTTGAAATAGGTTTTGAAAACAGCTTTTTTTGAAATAGCTACACACACTTTATCCCACCTTATGATGCCGCATGGCTTCACGTAGTTCCCCTACAAGCAACATGCACATAAGTCCCACCTTATACTGTCGCATGCACATTAACCCCAAGCCTTATACCGCCGCATGCGCGTCAATATCATATCACAATAACAACTCGCACCATAAGTGTCTATATATTACAATTTGCTAACAATCAACAATATCAATATTTTCACAATAATAGCCCATGGCTCCACC
Source organism: Nicotiana attenuata (assembly GCF_001879085.1). Taxonomy (NCBI): domain Eukaryota; kingdom Viridiplantae; phylum Streptophyta; class Magnoliopsida; order Solanales; family Solanaceae; genus Nicotiana; species Nicotiana attenuata. The sequence goes on from NW_017673331.1 coordinate 10,278, forward strand.
ACAACGGGTACAAGAATATCAACAATAATAATGAATGTAAAATGCCCAACAAGGAAGATGTTTCAACAATAACAATTTCGCCTCAACATGATAACGGCCTTCACAACCTCAACACCAACAACTCAACAATGAGATAATGTATAACCATGATATTAAATATGAATGACTCACAATATAAGAGATAACGTATAATAATGACTTCAATAATAGGGAATCTACGAGGAAAAAGATAATATGAATAATAACTTCAAGTAATGATAATCAAGAATGAAAGGGATAACACGAATAATAACTTCAAATAATGATAAGTAACAGTGAAGAGATAGCATGTAACAATAAAAGAGGCATCAAGTTTAGCTAAGGCATGAGAGCAATATGTAGAACAAGTTTTAGACAAGTCAATTAAAGCATGTATGAATAGACTAACACAAACAAGAATAGATTAACTAAGAGGATTTAGAACATGATATGGCATTTCAACTAAAGCATGGAAAATAGTCTAAACCGGCCAAATACCACGTACAACCCATGTACCCACTCGTCACCTTGCGTACATGGCTTTCACATAGCACAAATGAATCAGTCAATACCAATCCTAAGGGTAGTTCCCCCACCCAAAGTTAGGCAAAAAACTTACTTCAACTAGGCCAACTCAACCCTCTAAAATAGCTTTTCTCCTAAAATTCACCTTCATGCGGCTCAAATCTAACCAAAAAAAAGTTGATAACATCAAACAACGCAAGTGAAACCAATTACAATAAATAAAGCTATAATTTTTATATTTTACCCAAAAATGTCGGGCTCGCCTTGGATTCCGAATTTAAGCTTACCCGAGCAAAGCTCGGACAAATACAAGCTCACACGAATGAAAACCGACTCAATCGGAGGCCTATAGCTCAACCAATTCGCCAAAATATCGCTCTTGGATGTTCATAACCCAAATGTCCAACCCACACTAGTTGGATCCCATATCACTCAAAATACTCCTCCAAAACTCGCCAAATTCGAGTATGTTGTTCTCCTAATATAAGAGAACAAAACCCCAAAAGGAATCAGGAAATAAATGCCTCTAACTTATTTTCAATTTTTAAATTTTAGGACATAACCATAGGTCTTGATTTAAAGAATTAACTAGGTTTTCAATTAAATCATGGATTAAAGCTTAAACCAAAGAAAAATACTTAGGTTATGGTTTAGACCTTACCCTATGGAAGAAACTTGAATAACATCCTTGAATTCTCTCAATCCCAAACTTTCAAGATGAAAAAAACTCTAACAACATTAATAGCCGAAAAGGCCCAGCTGTTTTGCATCGTTTCTTATGCCAAACTATCTCGAAACTCTCTTTTGATGCCTCCATTGATTGCTCGTGAAATCCCAGTCAAGTTAGGCTTTTGAATCATTCCATTTGACCTTATAATGAAGGAGATATGTTAGTTTCAATATTTGGAAATAGTGCAGATTTTAAATACGAATTCAGTGGCAATTTCATAGCTAATCTGAAAAATCTAACAACCCAATTCTTAGTAAAATGATCATAAATTACTCATACGATGTCAAAACTTGATGATTTCAGTTGCTATGGTTCCAAAATTGCAATTCGGATTTAATGGTTTAGTCGAAACACGAATCAAAGACCGTTTGCACAATATGATAACCTTTATGCTCAAATCGACGTCGAAATCGAAAACAATCACCATACAACCCAAACTTATCCAAAACTCACCGGAATTGAATCAAACTTTGTGGACATGTCCAAAATCATCATACAAGCTTATTGGAATAATTAAAACACAATTCCAAGTCCGTTTACCTAAAAGTCAAACTTGGTCAACTCTTCCATCTTAAAGTTTAAAAAACGAGAATCATTCTTCAAAATCAATCCCGAACCGCTCGACAACCGAAATCAACCATACACACAAGTCATAATACATAATATGAAACTACTTAAAGTCTCAAACCACCAAATGGAATGCTAAAGTTAAAAACGACCGGTCAGGCCATCACAAATAGTAAAGTTGTCTCTGTGTGACCTATAGGTCATGGGTTCGAGCCGTGGAATAAACCATTGATGCTTGTATAAAGGTAGGCTGGCTACAACGCACCCCTTGGGGTGTGGCCCTTTCCCGGACGGCCGGACCCTATGTGAAAGTGGGATGCTTCGTGCACCGGGCTGCTCTTTTTTTAGTTGGACTCGGCATCGAGTTTAAGAAAACAAGAAAATCTTATGAAACTTGTGATTTTAAAAGCTTAAAGGGTAAAAGCTTTTGCGAGTCTTTCAATTTGTGTGGTTATAAATACTTCTCATTTAGTGTAAAATGGATAAAAGAAAAAAGTTAAAGTTAAGTTATTTTTAAATATATATAAATATATTAGGTTTTTTTAAACTGATTAAAAAAATAATATGTCAAATAAATTAAAACGTTCGGAATATATGTTTCTTTAGATGGAAGGGAAACTTCATTAATTATTGTTTAAGAAAACAATGGTAAATATTCAACCCCTTTTTGCAGTGACAAGACACAGGCTTGCTTTCTAAAAAGATCTGATATGGGAAAAGGAACAAAATAAACTTTCTTGCATTATTATCCTCAGTGTGACTATCAATGTCAATTCATTGGAATTAAGGAGAGGTAGCACCGTAGCAGTTAGTTACCACTATCACAATTTCAATAAAAATTCCTAACAAATATGTGCACACCACCCATGTATTGTGTGTCATTTTAATTAAGGATTAAGATGAACAGTCATCAAGTACAAAATATTAAAATGAACAAACTGATTCCTAAGGTTTATTCCAACTTTTCCAAAAACTTTCTTGTTGGCATCAATTGCAATGATGTCTTGTATTTGAAATGACCTAAGCCTCAATGTGACATGGCAAGTAAAAAGAGCCTCATGTCCAATGACAAAGCTAGAAATTTTAAAAAAAAAAATATTCAAGGTTTAATATATATTTGTAAAAAGAATTTTTTATGCACTTAATATAATTTTTTGATAAAAGGTGGACATATATGGCTACGTCACTATAATTCAATAGGCACATATCAGAAATAAGGTTGAAGTATCTAATAAGTATAAATCCCAATTGAAATGACCAAGTAAAAGTTGTTGCCAAATTAAGGGGATGTCCATGTATTTCGCCAAGAATTTTTTTTCCTTCTTGCATTTTTATTTTACATCACAGCTAAAACAACATATTACTAAATATTGAAAAGTGTTGGCCGTCTATTGAAAAATAAACTAAAATTTATGAGTTTAAGCTATATATAGTGACGACTATTTACCTTCAAAATCGGATAACAATTGAATTTGTAAGTGGTTTTAAAGATACGCGAATTAATTCGACACAAAGCAGTAAAATGGATTAGATTGATCAAATAAAAATAAATTCAAACCACACGCGCAGGATAGTTTCGACCTTAGTGAAATCTTCCCCCTCAATCCGGGCACGCTGTGACCAGCATTGATGAACAAGTTAAGAGCTAATGATAGAGAAAAATAATAATATATTGCCTTGGAATACGTGTTACAACGTGTGTTATGAAATATCAGACCCCTTTTATTAGTAGGACAGTCTCATTCTAGGTATAATTCTTATAAAAGGTAAAAAAATTCTAATTAGATGATTGCCGATTTCCTGTCGATGCGTGCCGAGATCTCTGCCGTGATATCTGATCGGTCACGGATATCACGGCCTTCTATTTGCCGAGCTTGATTACCTGACAACGTCTTTCGAAGTTAATCAAGGCTAGGATCGATACCAAACCATGACCCCGATATTCTCGAGGGTGGACGTTATAGTCCCAGACTCCGAATCGATGAGACCTCTACCTCGATCTTGGCCCCTTGTTATCATATCTCGAGCTTGGCTTATCATGTTGGAGACCGGGGTGTACCACGAGACCGGTGTTACCCGTATACAGATAGTCCCCTCGTTTCTCTAATAATAAGTTGACGAGAAACGACATGAGCTCCCTGATTCCTTCCTCGACAGGTCGTATCAGAAACGACAAAAATGTGAAACGTCTCGTCAGTCACGTCATAATGACACTAAATGCATGTCGGCCGCCGGTTGGCTGTCCCTAGACATGAAACGTCGCCTAAATACTATAAATACCCCCTCCTTCGTTCATTTTCTCTTTAAATCAAACCTTCTACCCTCGTACCCTTAGAATTACAATACTCTTTAGCACTTTTACCTCCGATACTCAAGGTCTTTTGCAAAGAATTTTTTACCCATCTTCTTCTCAAAGCCAACAAGTCTAAACCTTCAACTTCATTTCTTTCTTCATCTTTTCTAGATCCTCTTCCATTTTCACTTTCTAAAATAATGGCAAAGACTTCCAAAACAGTTCCTCAGAAAAAAACCCCCTCTACTTCACGGCTGACCACTGAGGTCGAAGAGACAGCTCCGGGCGTGGCTGTTGATGAACCAGTAGCTGAACAACCTTTGAAAATGTTCATCCCGGGGGATGCTCGGTCAATGACAATTTCAAGGTTGAAAAGCCTTCCTCCGTACAAGGTTGGTGTGAGGAGATCTCGAGATACATCTTCTCGATCACCAAAGAGGTCCTCCCTACGGTCCGGAAAGACTGCAACTGGGCCGATAAACACATAGTGGTCCCCAACACTGAAGAGCCCATTACAACCCATGTCGAGGGGTATCTGAGTGTTTACACTTATCCCTTTACATTGGGACCAGTGGACCCGGTCATCATAAATTTCTGTAAGAGGTACAAGGTATGCCTCGGTGAGATTCATCCTTCCATGTAGAGGATCGTGATCCTCCTGCAGTTTTTTATTGACAAAGACGAATCATGTCGTTTTACTGTGGATCATCCGATCCGTATGTACTGTCCCCGAATATTTCGAGGGGGACTTGATAAAGCTGGTGCGCTGGGCTAGTAAGGCCCCAATCTCAAGTATCGATGAGGACCGAGAATCGAGGCTGGCAAGGACGATTTGTCCGAGTGAGGAATTCAGACTTGATTCCGGCTGAATTCGGGCTATTCCCCAAGAAGTGGAATACATCACGTAAGTAGAACTTCTCCTCAATAGTTGATTTTATGTTTACTTTTCTTTTCCTTATTGGTCCTCCTGGTAATGCAGCCGTCGCTTGGATCCCTAATGTTGTTCCTTGACTCAAGGAGTAGGTCGAAGGCATCATTTCACAGATGCCCTACTCCGAGCGCACATGGAACAAACTCTCGAAGGTCGGTGGGAGGCTCGTTCCCATGGTAAGATCCGTTTCTTGATTAGGTTGTGTTGGGCTTTTTCTTTCATTATCAAGTCCTTTACTCTCTTTTTGCAGGTTTGCGTAAGGACGTCGAGCATAGCTTTCTGGTCGGCAGAGAGGAGTTGCCTGTTGAGTGTTCTGCTCCGAGGCAGGCTGGAGAGAGGAAGAGGAGGATGGCCCCGAGTTCCCCGAGCTCGGAGAAAAAGAAACCAAGGAGAAGGCTGGTGCGTAAGGCAAAGGAAAACACCAGTGCCCGAGCACCAGCTTCGAACTTGCTCTATCGGCTTAGGGACGATTCCGAGGGGGAAGAGCCCTTTGCAGCCTGCAAGCCATCTATGCTCGAGGAACGGGTGGCAGCCGAGACGAAAACAATGCAGGCCAATCCCTCTCAAGTTCAGGAGGCCGATGCAATAGTGAGGGTCGAGAACTCTCAAGACACCAGTTCTGCCCCACCCGGTGTCATTGTCATGACGGGATCGCCTTCGTTCACGGAATCGATATTCGGTGAGGCTCAAGCGACAAAGGAGCAATTGAATGAGGGGGTCCATGGAGCGGACGATCCCCTCCAAAGCTTTTTTGATAGCGTGAACTACACTGCCACGGAGGATGCCACCGGATTAGGTGACTTAGAAGTACCGAGGAAAAATCCGTCCTCATGGGAAGGCGGGTCTAATTCGAGCTCGAGACTGGCGGTTCCATGCCCCGAGTGCGGACCCTGGTCGGAAGCGGTCAATTATCATCACCATTTCGGAGGATGTCCGGGTTCTTTCGCACCTGTTGGGGTAGGTAGTTACCGCCGGTGCCTAGTAACCGAAGAAGACCATGCAAAAATGAACGAAGTGGATTCCCCATACTTGTTCAATGAAGCCTTATAGGCGTTGAACCGGGTAAGAAGCTACCAATCCTTTTTTCATTTTTCAGCTTTGGTTATTTGTGATCTTAATATTTCTTCTCATATTTGCAGGCCTCGGTGCTTCACCATGAGACCTTCCTCCAGTATCGAGATGAGATAAGCCAACTCGAGGCCGAAGTAAAAGAGCTCACTAAGAAGAGAGACATGTACAAACTTCTCAGTGAGCAACATGAAGGAGAGGCTAAGAGCCTTCGAGCCAAGTTGGACACGGCTCAGAGAGAACACTCCGACCTGGTGGAATAGGTAAAAGTTTTTGAAGTTAGTGACGATAAGCTAGACACGGTGACTAATAGTAAAAACCCGCAGGTCCAGTTGATCGGATCGACCAGCTCCAAGCCGAGATGGATGTAATCAAGGTCGAGGCCAAAGAGTGGAAAGGCAAAATGGACCGCTTGGCCTCAGAAAGGAAACTCCCAAGGCGCAATTGGCTTTGGCGGAGGCTCAACTTCGAGTGATGAGGAAGAAGGCTGAGGCACGGTCCCAAAAAATTGAGGAGCTCAAGTCTCAACTGAGCTGGGTTGTCGCCGATCAGGAGACGCTCGTCAAGGAGATCAAAGCGGCCAAGTCGGTGGCTTAAATAACTAAGGTCGATGCCGACGAGATGGTGGCCCAGAATAGAGCCGATGCCAAGGCAGCCCAGGACCGCTTGAAAGACATTGTTGAGTATGAGAAGCGGCAGCCACGAAGGGAGGCTCTCGAGGAGGTTCATGCTCAGGGCTTTGATTTAACGGCCGAGATCGAAAATGCTAAGGGGCTCGAGGCCGAGGCCAAGAGGTTGGCTTACCCCGAGGGCGAGGAAGACTCCGATGGTCCTGGGGAGGAGGCCGGTTCCGGTGAGGATCAGGCTGCTTAGATGCCTTGTAGATGTTTTTGCTTTTTTTTGTATAACTTTTTTTTTGTCGAGGCTGTTTGGACTTTGTAAAAAATTTTGTCGAGGCCGTTTGGACTTTGTAAAAATCTTTTAATATATATATATATATATATGCAAGGCTTTTTCCCTTAAACAATTTTCAAGCTTTTTTGCTTTTTCTTTACGATTGCAAAGATATTGAATGCCTTAGCACGTAATAATTAGGTCTTGTTCAGAGGTCTGAACATGCCTTGTTCCTGATACAATTTTGCTTAAGACTCGTGGGGGGGCTCAGTATGACTGGAAGCTTTCCCCAAAGTACTTAGAATATTTTAGATTATAATTTGCAAAGGGTATCCTTTTGAACCGATTTAGACATCTTGAAGGCCTTATGTTTTGGTTACCGGTCTCGGACGTCTCCGAGCTGTTCTAGAACAGTCATAGCCTTTTGAGTTCGGGTGTTGCCCAGTGGGCTTGTCACCCCAAGCCATCCGGGCTTACCCAAGACAACCGTTTCCGAATAGGGATGGCTGTAGCCTTAAGTTCGGGTGTTTCCCAATGGGCTTGCTATCCCAAGTCATCCGGGCTTACCCAAGACAACCGTTCCCGAACAGGTATGGTTGTAGCCAGGATGGCCGTTGCCTTTTAAGTTTGGGCACTGCCTAAAAGGCTTTGTCCCTGGGGCCTCGATATCCCGAGCCGTCCAAGCCTGGTTTGGATGACAGTCCCCAAGTGAAGTGGCCCTTGGGCCCGATGTCTTTAGGAGACCAAATGTAAGAAAGAAAACAACAAAACAAAATTCTAAAGGACCAAATATTTATCCACAAGGTAGAAACTTCCTTTCATTTCTGTGCGTAATATACAAGGTTACACACGTGTACAAGCTTTGTATCGGGGCTCAGGTGGCTTATGTGGGCACGATTCTTTGACCGTTTAGCCCTTACAGTAAATCCTATCGACCAAGCCTAGACTGTTCGAGTACATAGTTTCTTTCCTTGCTAAAATCATTATCCGAGGGCGATGCCCCTAGTATTCGAGGCCTATCTAGAGAAGCCTCGAATATTGTTGATGTGAACCTTGGCACCGGTTCATGGTCGATGTTCAATGCTAAGCTAGCACGATCCGTTGTTGCCTCGTTAAAAACCTTGCCGGAAAACCCATTTTGGATAAAACCGGTTCAAGGGAAAAAGAGTGCAATGCGTGCTTTTAGGCCTAAAAGTTGCATTGTTTCTTGAATATCACCTGCAAATGTTAGTATAACATATAAATAAAAAAATTAATGGGATCATACCTTAGCAGTAGTATCATTTTAAGTGAGTTACATTCCAGTTGTTCAGTAGTTGCTCATCGTTCATTGCTCCGAGTTTGTACGATCCTTTTTTGGTAATCTCAATAATTTGGTACGAACCTTCCCAGTTCGATCCAATTTTCCCTTTGTTCGGGTTCTGGGTGCTTAGTGTGACTTTCCTTAACACCAAGTCCCCAACAATAAATTGTTGAAGGTTGGCTCTTCGATTGTAATATCGGCCAACCGGACGGGGGCGGCCTGGCGCCTTTTGTCTAACAGTCCCAGGCTCGTATTCATGGCCTCGTCGTTTGACTCTTTGGTCGCATATCGGAACCTAAGACTTGATTCTCCTACTTCAACTGGTATTAGGGCCTCGATACCGTAAACCAACGAGAACGGGGTGGCCTCGATACTCGACTTTGAAGTCGTCCGATACGCCCATAGGACTTCGGGCAAGATTTCCTTCCATTTTCCTTTGGCGTCGGTCAACCTCTTTTTGAGGTTTTGGAGTATGGTTTTGTTCGTGGACTCTGCTTGCCTGTTTCCACTAGGGTGATCTTATGGTCTTCGAAAAACTTGCTCACTTTGCTGCCGACGAACTGCTTCCCATTATCGCACACGATCTCGGCCGGCATCCCAAACCGGCATATTATGTGGTCCCGAGATGAAATCAATGACCTCCTTCTCCCTGACTTTCTCAAACGCCTAGGCTTCCACCATTTAGAAAAATAGTCAGTCATAAATAATTTAAATTGAGCCTTACCAGGTGCCCAAGGAAGGGGGCTGACGATGCTCATTCCCCATTGCATGAACGAACAGGGTGACAAAACCGAATGTAGCAGCTCCCCGGGCTAATGAATCATCGGAGCATTCCTTTGACATCCATCGCATGTTCGTACAAAATCCTCGCGTCCTTTTCCATGTCGATCAAGTAGTAGCCGCCTCTGATTACTTTCCGTACTAATGATTCGGCGCCCGAATGATTTCCACGGGTGCCTTCGTGGACTTCCCTCTAAACATACTCGGTAACTCCCGGTCCTAGACATATTGCGAGTGGGCCATCGAACATTCTCCGGAACAAGGTACCGTCTTTAGACAGGCTAAACTGTCCCGCCTTCATGCGTAGATCCCTCGATTCCTTACGATCGGGGGCAGTTTTTCGGTCTTCAGATACTCTATATACTCGTTTCTCCAGTACCAAGTTAGGCTTGTTGAGTTTATCTTAGCGTGACCTTCTTCCATTACCGATCTCATGAACTGTACGACCTCCCCCGAGTTGAACTCACCGTCGTCGACCGATGATCCCAAGTTAGCGAGGTATCTCTGCATTCGTTCCTCCCTGACTTCGAACGTCCCATTAACTTGGTTCACCATAAGGAGAGAATCGCACTTAGCTTCGATCGCCTCTGCCCCAAGCTTTTGGCTAGTTCGAGACCAGCAATCATGGCCTCATACTCGGCCTCATTGTTACTCAATATTACAGTCTTAATAGATTGTCTAACTACATTACCCGATGGTGGCTTCAATACGATGCCAAGTCCGGAACCGTTTGCGTTCGAGGCATAGTCTATAAAGAGGGTCCAGATTCCCAAGGAAGTCCCCGAGTTCAACAAAAATCCTCTTTCGACCTCGGGTATTAGGGCCGGCATAAAGTCGGCCACGAAGTCTGCCAAAATTTGAGATTTGATGGTGGTCTGGGGTCGATATTCGATATCGTACCCGCTAATTTCCACTGCCCATATGGCCATTCATCCCGAGAGTTCAGGCTTATGCATCACGTTCTGCAATGGGTAAGTAGTGACAACACATATAGGGTGGCATTAGAAGTATGGTTTTAGCTTCCTAGAGGCGCTTAGCAAAGCGAGCGCCAATTTTTCTAGGAGAGGATACCTAGTTTCGGCCTCGCCTAGAGTTCTGGTAACATAATAGTTAGAAAATTGCGTACTTTCTTCTTCCCGGACCAGGACTCCACTTACCGCCTGATAATAGGCTAGATTCATGTAATTTGGCGACTGTTTATGCCCCATCTTGACTATGTTTCACTGTTATAGGATAGTTAAATGATGATAAATTGGCTCTAATTTTGAATTTCATGTTTTGCAGGAGCGAGTTGCGTGTATGAGGACTTAGAACTGTATTTGGAGCTAAAATTGAAGCAAAGGAAGCCCCTCGGAGCTGAGCACGTTGAAAGAAGAGAGAAAGAAAGGCTGAAATGATGACCCAGACTAGCGCTCCCACTAGCGCGACCGCGCTAGCCAAGGAGTTCGAGGCAGAATGTTATGCCATATGCGCGGTCACTAGCGCGACCGCGCTAGTCCAGTTCGGAAAAATACAAGTCAGGGGTAAACTTGGAAGTTCGGGGGTAATTCCACTTAACCTATAAGAGGTCCAGCTTTCCCAAAGGGACATTATCAAGTTTTTTACAGCTTAGTTGAAGGCAAGGAGAGGCAAGAGGCAAGGAGGATAATTCAACATCGAGTTCTTCCTTTCTTCCTTTTGTATTTTACCCTTTGTGATGAATTTGGCTATTGTTATGATGAACACTAGTATGAGTGGCTAAATATTTAGTCTAGGGTTTTGATGGAACCTGTTGAAGGATGAACTTCGTGTTATGTTAATATGTTTGCCCGGTTTAATCTATATTTGTTCAACTACGTTCATGTTGTAGTTAATTGATAGGATCCTCAATTAGTTGTGCCTATTTAGTATTTATTACTCGGGAGAGAGTGCATATTTAGGTCATTGTTGAACAACACCACTCCCAAAGTATATGAGGGATCAATAACCGAGGGTTTAAAGGCGGGATTAGGGATAACAAAGCCTTGGGTGCGATCTAAAGTGAGCTGTACTAAAAGCCAGCTAGCGTAACTCAAGAGAGTGCGTCTAGTAAATTGTTGTGATTACTCGGGAGAGATTTACATTAATAAGAGTGCTCATGATCGATAGAGACGATTAGGCAAATCTATGTGAAACATAACAGGAAGGGATTCCATCAATAGGAGAAATCATAACCTTAGATCCTTCTCTTAATTGTTTACAACTTAATCATAGTTAGTCTTTATTTACTTAATTGCAGTCAGTTATAGTTAGTAAAAATATCCTCAATTGTTATTCAAAACGTTTGGGAAGTTGATTACGTAGAATTTAGTGAGTCTAACAAGAGTGATTGATAGGTTAATTCCTTGTGGGTTCGACTCTGGGCTAAATACTCAGATTATATTTGCAACGTCCGCTTAGTCCTTTTTATAAGGCATAGTTGGGCGTGATCAAATTTTGGCGTCGTTGCCGGGGAATTAACGGTGTTATAAATTACAATTGAAAGAAATACAAAAGAATTCTTAGTGTAGTCAGTTTTCTTTACTTCCAATCAATACATTGAAATTTTAACGTTTGTTGACTTGGTTGTACAAGTGCATGCCTAGATACTCATCGAGAACTGGTAAAGTATTTGAAGCATTATCAGATCCCGAGAAAGTTTTCAAGGCCTTAAATCGGGCCAACCGGAAAAACAAACAACTGAACAATTCGAACCAGACATGGGGGATAACGTGGTAGACCCAGCTGCGCCATTAGCGCCAGTGGCACCTCTTGTGCCAGAGGCTGCTCTATATGACTGGGCACAACCCACAGTAGAGAATTTGGCCACAGCAATTTTTAGTCCCCCAGATACAGGCTGAATCATTTAAAATCACGAACAACATGTTGCACTTGTTGCAAAACAAGGGACTATTTTCGGGGTCACAAATCGAAGAGCCTCAGCAGCACTTGAAGAATTTCTTGTCAATATGCAAAACTCAAAGGCAACCCAACGTAACTCAGGAAGCAATAAAGCTGTTGTTCTTTCCATTCTCAGTGACAGGAGCTGCCCAGAATTGGCTAAACTCACTCCCCATTAATTCCATAACGACTTGGGAGGAGCTAGTCAAGCAATTTGCGAACAAGTTTCATCCACCCAACAAGACTGCTCAAAAAATTGATGAGATTTTGAGTTTCAAACAGAAACCAATGGAGGCACTGCAAGAAACATGGGAACGATTCAAAAGGATGTTGGTTATATGTCCGCACCACGGTATTCCAGATCAGATGTTGGGGCAGCAATTTTACATGGGTTTAGTAGATAGCGTGAAAGGTAATGTTGATGCTTCAGCTGGTGGAGCATTATTGAGCAAAACATGGAGAGAAAGCCAGATTCTGCTTGACAAGATGGCACAGAATTCGGGGTGGACAACCAGGAATGCACCTATCACTCCAGTAGTTCACTCAGTGCCCTTAGATTCATCCCACACTCTTGCTGAAAATATGGCCACATTAATGACACAGATGAGTATACTAACCAAAAAGGTGGAAGAGTCAGGGCAGAAGCAGCAGGTACACATTGTAGATACTACCAATGGGGGCTTATGCACATCTTGCATTAGTCAGCCAATTGGTAACCAGTGGAATGCAGAAAGTGATCATCATCACTACCCTGAGGACATGAATTATTTGTCTAATTATGGAGGCTAGAGATAGGGTGGTCAAAATTGGGACCAACAAAATTAGCCATACAGGCCAGTCCAGCCACAGCTCAACAATGGAAACATGGGAGGTATGAGACCTCACAATAATATGGCGCTTACCAAAGGCCACAGGGATATAATAATCAAAATCAGCAGCAGGGTTATCATCCTCCTCAGTAGCAGCATGGTGGAAGACAGGATGATAGGTTTGCTAGACTCGAGGCAATGATGCAGCAGGTTATTGGGTCAAATGCAAAAATGAGTGAAAAAGTAGATGCACATGAATCAGCTATTAAGAATATTGAAGTACAGATGGGCCAGATTTTGATGTCCTTGAACAATCGTCCTCATGGGACATCGCCTGCAGACACGCAGGTAAATCAAAAATATCAAGGCCCGAAGCAGCTGATGGCAATGAGTCTACGTAATGGCAGAGACTTAGACTTGGAGCAAGAGAGGGCCCGAGAAAGCAGACAGGCCGAGACACTTATACCAGTGCCCATTGAGCTAGATGAGTCAATGAAACTGACAGAGGTGACAGTACAGCCTGCCCAGGAAGAACATAACACACAAATTGAGGCTGAAAAAGAAGCTGAGACAGCCTAGGAACCGGTAGTTGAGGTGGTGTCTGACAAAGAAAATACCCAAATCATTAGGAAGAAGAGACCTCCAGCACCATTCCCACAGAGACTGGCCAAGTACCAGAAAGAGGAGCAGTACAAGAAATTTTTGGAGATGCTAAAACAAATCCAGGTAAATATTCCACTGATTGATGCTTTGAAAGAGATGCCTGGTTATGCAAAAATGATGAAGGACTTGATGTCCCGAAAATTCGATTTCCAAGACTTGGCCACAGTGACTCTTACTCAGACCTGCAGTGCTGTGGTGACTAGACCAGTTGCTGAGAAGCTTTCTGACCCAGGGAGTTTTACCATTCCCTGCACTATTGGTAACTTTGCTTTTGCCAAGGCACTTTGTGATTTGGGGGCTAGCATAAATCGTATGCCCCTGGCGATTTATAAGAGGTTGGGGGTTGGAAGAGCTAGACCCACATCTATGTTGTTGCAGCTAGCTGACAGGACCGTAAAAAGACCTTCTGGTATCTTGGATGATGTGTTGATTCAGGTAGGGAAATTTGTGTTCCCTGCAGATTTTGTGATTCTAGATTGCAAGGTGGATGAAGAAATTCCCATAATTCTGGGAAGTCCGTTCTTGGCCACGGGGAGAGCTCTCATTGATTGTGAAACTGGGGAGCTCAAGATGAGATTGAACGATGAAGAGATAACATTCAATGTGCAGAAATCTACGAGGCGACCGAGTGAATTTGCTAATTTCTCAATTATTGATGTCGTGGCTGTAATCGTAGAAGCTGATGATGAAACGTTGACTATTGAGGACCCTCTTGTTGCATGTCTAGTCAATTTAGATGAGGTGAATGGGGAAGAATTGGCAGAATGGTGTTGGCTTTAGAGGGCAGAGGGTTTTGGGATAGAACTCTTGAATTTGCCCCTGCACTTAGAAAACAGAGAAACTCCTCCAGCCAAACCATCCATAGAAGAACCACCAAAGCTGGAATTGAAGCCACTGCCCGCCCATCTCAAGTATGAGTTTCTCGGATCTAACTCCACATTACCTGTTATTATCACATCTAGTTTGTTAGATGTGCAGGCACAACAACTTTTGCAGGTACTCAAGGAGTGCAAGACTGCCATTGGGTGGACCATGGCAGACATTAAGGGGATCATCCCGGCATACTGTATGCATAAAATTCTGCTGGAAGAAGGACACAAACCTTCCAGGGAGCACCAAAGAAGCCTGAACCCCAACATGAAGGAAGTGGTGAAGAAAGAAGTGATTAAGTGGTTGGATGCGGGAATCATTTTCCCAATATCTGACAGCAACTGGGTTAGCCCGGTGCAATGTGTTCCTAAGAAGGGTGGCATGACGGTGGTAAAAAATGATAACAATGAGCTGATCTCTACAAGAACCGTCACAGGTTGGAGAATTTGCATGGACTACAGAAAGTTAAATCCGGCCACCCGGAAAGACCACTTCCCACTACCCTTCATTGATCAGATGCTTGACAGATTGGCAGGGAGGTCTCACTTCTATTTTCTGGATGGGTACTCAGGGTAAAATCAAATCTCCATTGCACCAGAGGATAGAGAGAAGACCTCCTACACTTGCCCATATGGCATTTATGCTTTGCGGAGGATGCCCTTTGGCCTATGCAATGCACCCGCCACATTCCAAAGGTGCATGATGGCCATATTCACTGACATGGTCGAAAACATAATGGAGGTGTTCATGGATGATTTCTCAGTGGTGGGAAACTCATTCGACGAGTGCCTTATAAATCTGACCCGTGTGCTGAAAAGATGTATTGAGACTAACCTAGTACTTAATTGGGAGAAGTGCCATTTCATGATACAAGAGGGCATAGTCTTGGGACACCGGGTATCAAGCAAGGGAATCGAGGTGGACCGTGCCAAAGTTGACGTGATAGCAAAGCTACCACCTCCCACTTCAGTCAAGGCAATCAGGAGCTTCCTCGGGTATGCCGATTTTTAATTCATAAGAGACTTCTCAAAAATTGTCAACCCTCTCTGTATGTTGTTAGTAAATGATCACCCTTTCTTGTTTTCTGATGATTGCAGGGTAGCATTCGAGGAGTTGAAAAAGAGGCTAGTCACAACACCCATCATTGTTGCCCCCGACTGGGAGCAACCATTCGAACTCATATGTGACGCCAGTGACTACGCAGTGGGGGCAGTGTTGGGATAGCGGAAAGACAAGCTAATGCACCCAATCTACTGTGCCAGCAGAACGCTGAGTGGAGCCCAGCTGAACTACACTCTGACTGAAAGGAGATGCTGGTTGTGGTGTTTGCATTCGATAAGTTCAGATCATCCCTGATAGGCTCTAAGGTAATTGTATATACTGATCATGCAGCTCTCAGGTACTTGATTGAGAAGATGGAGTCCAAATCGCGCCTGATTCGTTGGGTGTTGTTACTGCAAGAGTTCGACCTTGAAATCTGTGACCGTAAGGGCACAGAAAACCAAGTTGCTGATCATCTATCACGACTTGAAGGAGATGAAAACTCAGTTGAGGTTGAAGATATTCTGGAAACCTTTCCAGACAAATAGCTACTCGCTACAAGTCTTGAGGAAGTGCCATGGTATGTAGACTTTGCAAATTACCTGGCAAGCGGTATAGTTCCCTATGACCTTTCCTCTGTGCAAAAGAAAAAGTTTTACCGTGACTGCCGCATGTATTATTGGGATGAACCTTATCTGTTTCGAATATGTGTTGACAATATGATCCGGAGGTGTGTCCCCGAGATAGAACAATCTTCTATTTTGCAGGCATGTCATGCATCGGCATATGGAGGACGTTTTGGAGGAGTCAGGACGGCCACGAAAGTGCTAGAGGCCAGGTTCTACTGGCCAACAGTGTTTAAGGATGCACATCAATGGGTGAAGGGCTGTAATGAATGTCAGCGAACCGGGAACATTTCCCGTCGCCATGAGATGACCATGAACCCAATTCAAAAGGTTGAAGTGTCTGATGTCTGGGGGATTGACTTCATGGGCCCCTTCGTCAGCTCCTTTGGCAATAAGTACATACTTGTTGCTGTGGATTGCGTGTCCAAATGGGTGGAAGCTGCAACACTTCCCACCAATGATGCAAGAGTGGTGGTGGGATTTTTGAAGAAGAATATATTCACCCGTTTTAGGACCCCGAGAGCTATTATCAATGATGGAGGCACTCACTTCTGCAATAGAGCCTTTGAGAAGTTGCTAGCAAAGTACGATGTGCGCCACAAGGTGGCAACACCATATCATCCTCAGACCAGTGGACAGGTCGAAGTTTCTAATAGAGAAATAAAGAATGTATTGACCAAGACTATAAACGCCGTAAGAACTGATTGGGCGAAAAAGCTAGATGATGCACTCTGGGCCTATAGAACTGCTTTTAAAACACCAATTGGTATGTCACCATATAAGTTGGTGTTCGAGAAGGCCTGCCACTTGCCGGTAGAGCTTGAACATAGAGCTTAGTGGGCAATGAAACAACTGAATCTAGACATTGAGGCTGCGGGCACAACGAGAATCACAGAATTGCATGAGCTCGACGAGTTCCGATATCTTGCTTTTGAGAGAACAAGGTTGTACAAGGAAAGAATGAAGAGGTTGCACGACAAGAACATTGTGGAGCGGAATTTCAATCCCGGGGACATGGTATCGCTCTATAACTCAAGATTAAGGCTATTTCCGGGTAAGCTCAAGTCACGATGGTATGGACCATTTCGAGTGGTCGAAGTATTCCCTTCAGGGGCTGTAGAGATTGCCTCAGAGAAAGACTCTCATACATTTAGAGTCAATGGGCAGAGATTGAAACTATATGTGGGCATGAATGAACCAAAGGAAGTGTCAGAGATCCACCTGACTGAACCTCAGAGGTCGAGCGAGCCATAAATGCGCTTGTCTGCGTCGTGTCGCGACGTTAAATCAGGCGCTACATGGGAGGCAACCCATTGATTTGTTATAATCGTCGTGCCACGACATTAACTAAGGCGCTGGTTGGGAGGCAACCCAATGATAGTAGTAGTTGTTAATTTTGAGTTTGGGAAGTACTAACCAATGCAGGTGAGCTTGGGTAGGTGACAAGTCCATCGGAAGCGGAAAGAACAGGTGAAAAAAATGAAAAAAATCATGCCCAGGAGCGTGCCCGCGCTACAGGCCGCGCATATGGGCAAGTTTTCTGCCTCAGCTCCCAAACACTAGCGCGGCCGCGCTGCTGACCGCACTAGAAGCGCGACCGTGCTAGTGGCCGCGCATATGGCCAAGTGTTCTGCCTAGACTAGCGCGGCCGCGCTCGTACCGCGCTACGACCGCGCTAGTCCCAGCCAACTGACCAGTTTTTTTCCCTTTAACTTAAAATTAGTTTTTTTATTTTTTTATGTTAATTTCTTTTCCTTTATTCTATTTTTTCCCTCTCTTCAACCCCAATTCCCCCAACGTTCAAGCAAAACAAAAGAACCCTAACCCCCTTATTCTTCAAAATTCTATCTTCTTCAACTCCCCTCTTCTTCAAATTCCCAACCCACTTTCCCCAAGTTTCAAGCCACGCTCTCCCCTACTCTTCTTCACTTCTCCTCCCATTCTCTCATTACAGGTATGATTTCTTTGTGCCATTTTTCTTTTTTTCTCAGAATTTCATTTTTTATTTTTGTATTTATGTAGTTGTTTTTTTCCTTTTCTTATCTTAGTAGAAATTTCTAGCATATGTTGTAGTGATTGTGGGTGGTAAGGTTGGTGGAGTGTAGCGTGAATTAGTATGTGATTTTGGGGACATTGTAGTAGTTTTGGGGTTGTAACATGTTTGACATGGGGTGTGAGTATATACTGCCCACAAGGTGTTTGTTTAAATGCCTCAGTGAATATAATTGAATAATTGTGAACAATT
Organism: Nicotiana attenuata; assembly: GCF_001879085.1. Taxonomy (NCBI): domain Eukaryota; kingdom Viridiplantae; phylum Streptophyta; class Magnoliopsida; order Solanales; family Solanaceae; genus Nicotiana; species Nicotiana attenuata. Next base: position 28,539 of record NW_017673331.1, read on the forward strand.
GTGCGCGTGAAGTCTAAGTAATCGCATTGCATCACAATTTTTTTTTGGGCTGTGCTAATGTTATTCCTTTTTCCAGGTACTATGGCTCCCTCTAGGAAACGCCGCACCACAGGTACCTCTTCCAGCAGTCAAGCTGGATCGTCCAGGGCGCGCGGGTCAGCTCCTGCTCATCCCTTTTATGCCAACAGGTTCGTATCTACAAAGGCTCAGGACCGCTTTGCGGATAAGGCCCCTAAAAAGCCGATACCAAAAAGGGGCATAGATATAGGGTCGGTCCAACTGGGCTACCCTCACATGTATACTGAGCTGGTAAGACGGGGGTTGCAAACCTTCATTGACGAGCCGGACGAGGGGAATGTGATGGTTGTCCGCGAGTTTTACGCCAATGTGAAAGAACATGTGAATGGCGTCGTAACTGTGCGCAGAAAGGCGGTGGATGCCTCTATGGAGGCTATACGGAGGATGTACCAGCTGCCCCCTCCTGTGGATCCATATGAAGACGGATATGAAATGTATGGCAGATCACACACGCAGTGGGCGATGTTCTTTGAAACAATCTATGTACCTGGAAAGGAAGTTATATGGATGAAGTATGGTCAGAAGTTTCACTCCGCGGCGCTAACCTTTGAAGGGAAGTGCTAGTTATATGTTATTAGCAACTGCCTGTTACCGTCTTCCAACACCACGGAGGTGAAAGGTCCTCTAGCGGCTCTGATTTGGTGCTTTATGACTGGCCACAACTTTGACGTGGCCAAGGTGATTCATGAGGAGATGTTCATTCGTTGTCTGGTGAAAAGGTATGGGTTCTTTTTCCCTTCATTAGTTACTCGACTTTGCCGGGTGGCTCGGGTGCTTGAAAATCTGGATGTGATGGGAGAGTGCCAAGAGACCACAAGTTCCGAGCAGACAAGGTTACTACTGGTAAGGAGCCGGTGGTAGCAGGTGGTGATGATAGTGGTGAATCTGATGACTCTGAGGATGCGGAGGCTGAGCAAGAGGATGTGGGGGCCGAGCCACAGGCCCGTGAGTAAATTGCAGCAACTGCAGCGCCGTCTGGGACTACAGCACCATCTGGAGCTGCTCGGGTTACCCAGTTCACAGCTTTGGAGTAGGAGGTGGCTGGATTGCGTGCCTCGGTCGCTGACTTGGGTACACGTGTTGACGCGGTGGCTGCCTAGCAGGTGAAATCGGAGAAGAAAATATTGGGCTGGCTGAGAGCTTTGGGTCGTGCTTGCAATTTGAACCCAGACACGGTCTCCGATCAAGAGTGATATTTCGGGGAAGTTCCTTTACCTCACTGTTCTTTATTTTGTATGCCATGAGGACATGTCTTCTTTTTAAGTGTGGGTTTGGGGATACTTCAATGTATGTATGTATATGTAACAACTTAACTGTTTAACGTTTTCTTTGTTTTCTTGATTATTTTTTGTGGTTTTGAGCAATATGAGTAATAGTCAAATTAGGTAAGTATAAAGTAGGTAAGTTGACTTGTCCCGACGACGGATCTCTTTCGACGGGGTTCTTGAGGGTCTAAGTCGACGTAAAAAAAAAGTAATATGTTGGACTCTTCCTGATGACAGATCTTCTAGATAGTTTTCTTGAGGGAAGTAAGTCTAAAGAAAATACCAAAAAGATTTTTGTTTAGTTTTAGGCAGTGTAGTAACTCCCCCTTGGTTTTTCTTTGGGCCGCGGTTCTTTTCCAAGGGTTTTGCTTGAACCGGGTGTAGTTAGTTTTTGTTTATTTTTTTTTAGTTTTTAGTTAGTATTGATGGTCTACGAGCTGAAATAGAAAGAGAAACCCTTGGCGTTGATACACCTGAACACAGTAGACACTAGAGTGTAACGTTTAGTCTCAGTGGTTGATTCTTGCTAAAGTGCATTAAAATTGTATGTTTGTAACTGACTTGAATACTTAAACGAGAGTGTCTTGATAAGCCAATCTGGAGTGAGTCATGTGCCAAGTGTGTGTGAGTATATTGTATTCTATGCTCTACATTTGATGCCTAGAACTTGCCCCGTGTGTTTGCAAAGCGGAATGGTAGCTTTATTCAGTCGTAGAAGTGATATAGGCATTTCTTTGTTAAGCCAGATATATAAAGTAGACCCACCTAAATGTAATACATCGTAGTCAACCCCGTTGAGCCTATAAGCTTGTTTCTTTGGCAACCACATTGCGAACCTTACCCAATTGTTTGAATGGCCCATCTGTTTGAACCCCTTTACCTCCCATGAGCACTTGAATGGTCTTAAAATATGCAAAAGCTGAAGTGTGGGGTGGTGGTTTGGTTTTTTAGTGGAACCGATGAAATAGAGGAAAGGTGCAGTTTTTTGGAAAAGTAAAAGAATAAGCACCACTTAAAAAAAAGAAAAAAAAAGAATGAGTAAATGTAGTAGTTGATAAGTGGTGACTTGATACAATTGCACCTAAGGGAGTGGGATCTTATAAATAAAAATGCGGTGGAATGTCTGGTTGACATAAGTATAGATTTGAAGGTTAATGTGATTGTATTAAAAGTTCTTAGGAGGTTAGTCACTATATCCAAATATATCCTACCCGTCCCTTTAGCCTACATTACAACCAAATGAAGTCCTAATTGATCTTAGACTGAATGAGCTCGATTAGTAGAGTAGTACACTACAGGCAAGCCTATGGTGCATCTTTGAGGCATGTGAATGTTCTTTTTGAGAGTGAGCGAATTTTGTCTATCTGAATTCCTAATTGTTCTTAATATTATTATTTGTGGAACTACTCTCGTGTGTGATGTGAGGTCATGTGATTCACGAAGGAAAGGTAAGTCTTGACTTCTGTATAGAGTAATTTGAGTAAGTACGAATATTGCATGGCACGTGAGAGTCGACTTTTGAGGCAAAGATTGTTCACTACTAGGCGTAACTTTGGTGAGTTGTTCTTGGTGTGATACGTTAGGGGAAAAACTTAGTGAAGGAACCTTTATAGAGTGTGGTGGATTGCTCGAGGACTAGCAATGATTTAAGTGTGGGGTGTTGATAATAGGCTAGATTCATGTAATTTGGCGACTGTTTATGCCCTAGCTTGACTATGTTTCGCTGTTATAGGATAGTTAAATGATGATAAATTGGCTCTAATTGTGAATTTCATGTTTTGCAGGAGCGAGTTGCGTGTATGAGGACTTAGAACTGTATTTGGAGCTAAAATTGAAGCAAAGGAAGCCCCTCGGAGCTGAGCACGTTGAAAGAAGAGAGAAAGAAAGGCTGAAATGATGACCCAGACTAGCGCGCCCACTAGCCCAACCGCGCTAGTCCAGGAGTTCGAGGCAGAATGTTATGCCATATGCGCGGTCACTAGCGCGCCCACTAGCGCGACCGCACTAGTCCAGTTCGGAAAAATACAAGTCAGGGGTAAAATTGGAAGTTCGGGGTAATTCCACTTAACCTATAAGAGGTCCAGCTCGCCCAAAGGGACATTATCAAGGTTTTTACAACTTAGTTGAAGGCAAGGAGAGGCAAGAGGCAAGGAGGATAATTCAACATCGAGTTCTTCCTTTCTTCCTTTTGTATTTTACCATTTGTGATGAATTTGGCTATTGTTATGATGAACACTAGTATGAGTAGATAAATATTTAGTCTAGGGTTTTGATGGAACCTGTTGAAGGATGAACTTCGTGTTATGTTATATAGTTTTCCCGGTTTAATCTCTATTTGTTCAACTACGTTCTTGTTGTAGTTAATTGATAGGATCCTCAATTAGCTGTGCTTATTTAGTATGTATTACTCGGGAGAGAGTGCATATTTAGGTCATTGTTGAACAACACCACTCCCAAAGTATATGAGGGATCAATAACCGAGGGTTTAAAGGCGGGATTAGGGATAACGAAGCCTTGGGTGCGATCTAAAGTGAGCTGTACTAAAAGCCTGCTAGCGTAACTCAGGAGAGTGCGTCTAGTAAATTGTCGTGATTACTCGGGAGAGATTTACGGTAATAAGAGTGCTCATGATCGATAGAGACGATTAGGCAAATCTATGTGAAACATAACAGGAAGGGATTCCATCAATAGGGGTAATCATAACCTTAGATCCTTCTGTTAATTGTTTACAACTTAATCATAGTTAGTCTTTATTTACTTAATTGCAATTAGTTATAGTTAGTAAAAATATCCTCAATTGTTTTTCAAAACATTTGGGAAGTTGATTACGTAGAATTTAGTGAGTCTAGCAAGAGTGATTGATAGGTTAATTCCTTGTAGGTTCGACTCTGGGCTAAATACTCAGATTATATTTGCAACGTCCGCTTAGTCCTTTTTATAAGGCATAGTTGGGCGTGAGCACCGCCACCTCGGATACTGCCAAGTATAGGTACAGTTGTTCATCTACCTTCGCGGTGTGAAGCAAAGGGGGGGCTCGAGAGGTACCGTTTGAGTTCCTCCAAGGCTTGTTAACATTTCGGAGTCCATGAGAAGGTATTCTTCTTTTTTAATAGTGAGATTCTTGTCGGAAGACCTCGAGATGAATCGACCCAAGGCGGTTATGCGACCAGTTAACCTTTGAACGGCTTTGATGTTGTCCACAACAGTGATGTCTTCAATGGCCTTGATCTTATCGGGGTTGATCTTGATCCCCCGGTTGGATACCATGAATCCGAGAAATTTCCCAGACCCGACTCCGAATGCGCATTTCTCCGGGTTCATCTTCATATTGTATTTCTTCAATATATTGAAGGTTTCCTGCAAATGTTTTAAATGGTCTTCTGCTCGCAGGGACTTAACTAACATGTCGTCAATGTAAACCTCCATTATTTTTCCTATTTGTTCTTCGGACATCTGATTTACTAGGCGTTGGTAAGTAGCACCTCCATTTTTTAGTCCGAATGGAATTACATTATAGCAGTAGGTACCATACTTAGTGATGAATGACGTTTTTTCGTGATCGCCCGGGTCCATCCGAATTTAGTTGTCCCGGAATAGGCATCGAGAAAACTGAGGATCTCATGGCCGGTCTTCGACCCTGATTTTTGAATGATACGGATTGTGCACGGCGACCCAAGTAACAGCCGGATACTCTACCAGATTTTGTTTCAACTGCTGTGAAGTCAAAGAGCTTCGAACATTGAGTCCCTAAGTGAAGGCCTGAATGACCCAATCGTCCGCGACCGGAGGCAGGTCCATCCGTTCTATTTGAAACCGGGATACGAATTCTCTCAGCATCTCATTGTCCCTCTGTTTTACTTTGAAAAGGTCTGACTTTCTAGTCTCGACCTTGATAGCCCCGGCGTGAGCTTTCACGATTGAATCTGCAAGCATAGCAAACGAGTCAATAGAATTAGGAGGTAAATTGCGATACCATATCATAGCTCCCTATGACAGAGTCTCTCCGAACTTTTTCAGCGGGACAGACTTGATCTCATCATCCTCCAAGGGATTCCCTTTGATGGCGCATGTGTTGGAGGTCACCTGCTCATTTGGGTCGGTCGTTCGATTGTACTTAGAAATATCGGGCATGCGGAACTCTTTAGGGATCGGCTCATAGCAGCGCTTGGAGGGAAAGGTTTTTGAACAAACTTCTTGGAATCTAGGCCTTTTAATATCGGCGGTGCTCCCGGTATTTGATCGACCCTAGAATTGTAAGTTTCCACTTTTTTGTCATTGGCTCCGATTTTCTTCTCTCCCGTTTCTACCCATTTTTTCAGTTCCTCGAGCATTTTTATGATCTTGGGGTTGGTTCCTGATTCGTTTTCATTCAGCCTTTCCGCGATCGGTTCATTTCTGTGGACGACTTCCTGGGATGGCTCAGGCTCAATTCTGCTCGGGGCGCGGCTTTGGTTCTGGAGCTGAGCTATTGCTTCATGTTGAGCCTGTAACGTTTCAAAGATCACCCGCAAGTTGATCCCATCATCTTCGCCGTCGTGCGTATTTGGTGCAACCGATCGAACATCCTTGCGGACACTATTCTCAGGACTGATAGGCAAATTCGTATTGATGGCCACATGGGAGCTAGCGTCGATCGGGTCCGCAACTGGAACTCCATTGAGGTCGAGAGGGGTACCTCGATACCAGGCGCTACATTGTTGTTCTTGCCATGGTGGCCGTATTCAGCATCCACGTTTAGAGGGGCGGACTGGGAGTTCAACAATTCGAATTTTAACCTAAATCAAAGGCACTCCAAAGGACAAGTGTAAAATAAGGTGTGTTGTAGAAGTTTGTATCAAATAGACATTATTAGCCTTAGCCCCGTGGTGGGCGCCAAACTGTTTACCCTCAAAATCGGATAATAATTGAATTTATAAGTGGTTTTAAGGATACGTAGATTAATTCGACACAAAGCAGTAAAATGGATTAGATTGATCAAATAAAAATGAATTCAAACCACACGCGCAGGATAGTTTCGGCCTTAGTGAAATCTTCCCCCTCAATTCGGACACACTGTGACCAGCATTGATGAACATGTTAAGAGCTAATGACAGAGAAAAATAATAATATATCGCATTGGAATGCGTGTTACAATGTGTGTTATGAAACATCAGACCCACTTTATATAGTAGGAGAGTCTCATTCTAGGTACAATTCTTATAAAAGGTAAAAATCTTCTAATTAACTGATTGCCAATTTCCTATCGATGCGTGCCGAGATCCCCGCCGTGATATCTGGTCGGTCACGGATATCACGGCCTTCTGTTGGCCGAGCTTGATTACCTGACTACGTCCTTCGAAGTTAATCAAGGCTAGGACTGATCCCGAACCATGACCCCAATATTCTCGAGGGAGAGTGTTATGGTCCGGGACTTCGAATCGATGAGACCTCAACCTCGGTCTCGGCCCCTTGTTATCATATCTCGAGCTTGGCTTATCATGCCGGAGATCAGAATGTACCAAGAGACCAGTTTTACCCGTATACAACTTCATACTATGTGTAATTTAACCATTTGCAAGTTATATTACTGTATTTTTATAGGTTACTATATCATAATATGAAAAATTACTCATTCATATATGTCGGTCAATTTATCCTGGTAATGTAGAATTCTTTGCGCTTATCATTACTCAATACGAATACCCAAAACAAAACTCTTAATTATATTACTTGTTTTAGGGTAACTGGGAGAGGAGGAGGGGGTTTGAAGCATTGATTCAGATAGAAAAAGATGGATGTCTGGTTAATTGCATTTAATTAACATCAAACAGTGACTTCCATTGGCTAAGCCGCTAAGCCAAGCGAATACCGATTCCATTTGCTTGTCAAATGCACATTATATCATATATATATACTATATTATATGTGTGTAGACTTTTAGGTGAAATTATTTTATTAAAATATCCTTCAAAAATTGAAGGACCAAAATATCCTCTATATTTACCCTCTAAATGTATGTATAGAGTAATAAATATTGTACAATGAATGAACTAACTGATAATTAATTAAGAGTCTTAATAGTTAGAACCGTTTGATATTCGAAAGTGTGAAGCAGCGCTCCCTTAGTAATGTCTATTCAATATCTTGGACTTGCTTTCATCTTTCAATATCCAATACAAACCGCAATATTTTAACTCTTGTAGTGTCTACGTGCATTTAATCAATCAGGTTAAAAATTATTATATTAATTAATTATTAACCAACCTTCTCATCCTTTTTCTCAAACGTACATGAAGAATTTGAGGAGTTATAATTTAAAAAATTATTTATTAGAAACGAATAGCGCTTCAACTGAATTGTGCTTTTTGATGTGGCAGTGAAGTAGCACGAGAATGTCCTCTTGGTTACCTGTAGTGCTTGAACAAGTCTACAACAACAATATTATATATAATTTCATAGAGAGGCTTAATTTATTGATTGAGCTTTTTGATGTGCTTTCGGGTAAAATATCGTCTACTCCTAACATTCTTCTAATTAGACCTTGATGTTCCTCCCTATGAAAATGTTCATCCCGAAGAACTCATATAGTACACTAATCATAGATATCCACTTACATTTATAAATTTGATGCAGTTTCATCACCATACTCACCAGTATTGGTCTGAGATTAAAAGCATTATAGTTGTAAAAAATGTTATTTGCACTCCATGCTTGTGATAAGAAATTAAATGTCAATTTTCACCATTGTATGTTTGAACTCAGCCTTTTTGATTATCTTTATCTAATTATATTTTCTTAATCTTTGGAACCTAATGATTGGTCTTAAATATTCCTTTTGGCAGCGATAAAGTTGATATTATTTTATCAGTCTATGAAATACTTTTTTTGGGTTGTCAGGTAAAAACCTATTTGGCCCTTTATGATTTTTCGGTGATTCTGTAACTTGAAATACCAAAGCAGTTGTGCTACATATTATTATTGTTCTTCATTGTTATTTGGTGCTATTTTAATTTACTATTTAATTCTTGATTATATGTTTACTTATTTTTTAATTTAAAAAGATATATAAAGTGAACTACTCAATTTTATTTACTTGCATTGTTATTTATAGAGCCAGATCTTTTTCATCTGCGATTTACAAAACATAAACTCCATATCTCTTAATATATTTTAATTTAAAAATAAAATAAAATTGTATTACGAAAAATAATTATCGGTCTTTTAATTTTTATTCTTTTATAGTTTATATATGGCTGTTTATCGAACTTAACTAAAAGAAGTAGTTTTTTATTTCCTTAACAACATGTCAAATTGGTCGGAGTACTCCATTGAAATATGAATTTATTACATATATTGCTTAGAATAATCATCGGGACATTATTGGTTCTTAAAATTCGGACCTCTTTTTATTACATATTAATGTATGAAAACTTTGAGCAGGTCTTTTCAATGCAGGTTTTGAAGATATTCCATCATTTTGGGTTCAACACCCATGCCACTAAAATGAGTTAACATTTCATCGTTTGCGCTTGTATTTCTTTTAATTTTTTTAAACCTAACATTTTAATTATATTCATGTTATGTTTAAAATATTTATACTGATTGATACGAGATACATGTGCAAAGCCATGAGCAGAAACTAGTCAAATTAAAAATAGGAAGCTCCTAACGTCAAACTTGCATTACAAAAATGCCCATAAAAAATTGGATGTCCATTTTATCCTCAATCAAACGCTATGTCTATAATATTTTTGTACAATAATGTAATTATACATTTTAACAAATTTTATCAAGCTACTGACATCTTTTCATATACAATGTATATGAACATAAAAACTACAAATTACTATAGAATTACGTGGATAAACATTAATTATACTTGCAACCTTGAATGGGCTATTGTAACGACCCAGCCGGTCGTCTTGAGCAACTTCATATTATGTGTATCGACTTGCGTGCATGGTCGAGTCCAGTTTCGGGATAATTCGGAGTCGAATTTGGGAGAAGAATTCTAGTTTGGAAGCTTAAGCAGTGAGAATTTGACTTTTGTGTAAACGGCTCCGGAATGAGTTTTGGATGATGTCAGCAACTTCGTATGGTGATTTCGGACTAAGGCGTGCATCCGAATTCGGATTTGGAGGTTCGTAGAGTAATATAGAGCATTTCGGCGAAAATTGGAAAAGTTGAAGTTTGGAAAATGGAGGAGTTTGACCCATGGTTGACTTTTGTGATATGTCACGACCCATTTTCACAATAGGTAGTGATGGCGCCCAACACCATTGCCGGGCAAGCTAAGGCAGAATTTTAAAAAAGTTCTCCTTTTTACCCTTTTGCCAATAAGTTTCAGAAATCTCTTAAATTAAGGTTAAAAACACGTAATAACCATTAAGGTACCCAAAAATAATTATACAATTCCCAAAAGAATAATCTACTAAAGTGTGTACCAAGACCTGGTGTCACAAGTTACGGGCAACTAGTAGAATAGATATAAGTACAATCCTATCCTACTTTCCGAAATGGAATAGACAGCAAAAATAAATAAGAGAAACTCCATCAAGCTGTTGAACGGCACAGGAGGGGAGCAGCTCACCATGGAAGTCTCGGGATAGGCTCAGTGATACGTACCAGACTGATAGCCAGATGTATTTGCCTCAGACCCTGTACAATTAAGTACAGAAGCGTAGTATGAGTACATAAACAATATGTACCCAGTAAGTATCCTGTCTAATCTCGAAGAAATAGAGACGAGAAGTCAACTTGACACTTACTAGGGTCAAATAATATGAGATATGAATTACACTGTGCATGGATAAAAGCAATCAAATAGCAGTATGTAGCAAGAACTAACAGGTTCTCTCCTAAGTAATGTCACCACTGGCAATTTCATTTCAGGGCAATTAATAATCTAAATCATAGAAATTTCTGTATAAAGCAGGCGCAAATAGTGCCTAGGTCGTACGGCCCGATCCAACATAAAGTAAATTGTGCACTACCGAGGGTCGAGCAGCACAAACCATAGATGCATCTATTACCTCGCTCGCGAATGAACTATGCGACGCGGTCACATGTAATTAAACACATCAACAGACAGACAACAACATATAACTAGAGAGCAGTTGCTCACTGCATTATCATCTTCTCCTTTAAAGGTCAAGAATGGTCATGTTTCTCTTAATTAATCTCATTTATCATAATCACCACGATTAAGCAATCCAATTTAAACATAGAATCTCGAGAACATCACATAAAGCATGCTTTTGGGCCCTAAGCTACCCGGACTTAGCACAATAGTAGCTACGCACGGACTCTCATCACCTAGTCCGTACGTAGCCCCCGCAGTTAATGGCAAATTATTAGATTACACCACCTATGGGGACAATTCCCTCTTACAAGGTTAGATGGGAGACTCACCTCACTCCAAAGTGCACTTCCAATACCAAGAATGAGCCCGAACCCTCAATTTGTAGCCGAACGATTCAAAACTAGATAAAAGAGGTAGGAACTAGTCAATACAAGCTTACGAGATCATATTCTAACTATTCAAGCAATTTCCCACCCTTAGACATAAATTTCCTAAAATCCGACCCCGGGCCCACGTGCCCGGATTCCGAAATTTTTCAAGGGAAGTTGTTCTTCATAACCCAAGGATCAATAATATATGATTTCTAATTCATTTCATAACAAATTTCGTGGTCAAATTCAACTCTTGCCAAAACCCTAGATTTTTGCTCTAACCCCATGATTTCACCTTAATACTAGTGTTTAATCTACCTAAGACATAAGTATTAAACTAGAAATAGGTAGAACAAACTTACCTCAAGATGCTAGGTGAAGGTCTTCTCTCAAAAGCTCTAAAATCGCCCAATGGAGGAGTGAAATATGGCAAGAATGAACTTAGAACCCGTAATAAACTTACCTCAAGATTCAAGGTGAAGGTCTTCTCTCAAAAGCTCTAAAATCGCCCAATGGAAGAGTGAAATATGGCAAAAATGGACTTAGAACCCGTAATAAATGAACTCACTGCTTCAGCGATTTCCGCATCCGCGGTCAGGGGACCGCATCTGCGGTCCCGCATCTGCGAGGAAGGGGCCGCATCTACGGACGTTGGCCAAAAGGGCTGGGACCGCTTCTGCGGCCTTGGAGCCGCTTCTGTGGTTTTGTCTTGGCCTTCCTTGGGCCGCATCTGCGATAGATGGACCACATCTGCGGTCTCGCACCTGCGGTCCACCAACCGCAGGTGCGGTTATGACAAAAGCAGATGCTTCAGCACTTCTAAAAAATTTCAACTTCACTCGAGCCTCGTCCGATTGACGCTCGGGGCTCCCGGGCCCCGCCCGAACATACTGACAAGTCTGAAATCACGAAACGGACCTACTCGAACCTTCGGAATGCGCGAAACAACGCTAAATCTAAGAATCACCCCCTAAAACTAATTGAATCAAACTTATGAACTTCCAGTTCTTAATTTTCCTCTAACGGGCCAAAACGCCCTTAAACTACTCGGATTGACACCAAATTTTGCGGGCAAGTCTTAAATGTTATATTGGACATATACTGGGCTTCGGAACCAACATACGAGCCCAGTACCAACGTGATCAATCATTAACTAGTTTCTTTAAATCCATAGAATATCAGTTTAACAATTTCTAATAAAAATTCATTACTCAGGCTAGGGACCTCAGAATTCGATTCCGAGCATACGCTCAGGTCCCATATTTTCCTACGGACCCTCCGGGACTGTCAAAACACGAATCCGAGCCCGTTTGCTGAAAATGTTGACCAAAGTCAAACTCAGCCTTTTTGAGAAATTCTTAAGGAATCAAATGAGCATTTATCAACCCAAATTCTTCTAAATCCCGAACCCATCATCCCCGCAGGTCGTAATTAGGTAATGCAAGTACGAAAGGTTTTATTTGGGGGAACGGGGTTCTAAAGAGCAAAACGACCGCCGAGTCATCTTCTCCAAGGCATCTTTCACCAGATCTGTGCCGTACAACTTAGCCTCCCCAGGCTCAAACCACCCGATCGGAGAACGACATCGCCGACCGTACAAAGCCTTATATGGTGCCATCTCAATGCTGGACTGATAACTGTTGTTGTAAGCAAACTCCGCCAAAGGTAAGAACTGATCCCACTGACCCCCAAAGTCAATCACACATGCTCTAAGCTTGTCCTCCAATATCTGAATTGTCCGCTCTGACTGCCTGTCGGTCGGTGGATGAAATGCTGTGTTAAGCTCTACGCGGGTCCCCAACTCACCCTGAATAGCCTTCCAAAAGTGAGAAGTGAACTGAGGGCCTCTATCTGAAATGATGGAAACTGGGACACCATGCAACCGAACAATCTCCCGGATATATATCTCTGCTAACCGCTCAGAGGAATAAGTAGTACAAATAGGAATGAAGTGCGTGGACTTGGTCAGCCGATCTACAATCACCCAAATAGCATCGAACTTCTTCAAAGTCCGTGGAAGTCCAACCACAAAGTCCATAGTGATGCGCTCCCATTTCCAATCAGGAATGGGCATCCGCTGAAGTAGGCCACCTGGCCTCTGGTGCTCATACTTGACCTTTTGACAATTCAAACACTTAGCCACGTACTCCACTATGTCCTTCTTCATCCGCCGCCACCAATAGTGCTGTCTCAGGTCACAATACATCTTCCTAGCACCTGGGTGAATAGAATACCGCGAACTGTGTGCCTCCGCTAGAATCCTCTCCCTCAAGCCATCAACATTAGGAACACATAGGTGACCCTGGAGTCACAGGACACCATCCTCGCCAATTGAAACCTCCTTGGTACTACCCTGTAGCACCGACTCTCTGAGAACTGCTAAATGAGGATCGTCGAACTATCGGGCCTTGATCTCCTCCGACAATGAAGACTGGGCAACAACACACGCAAAAACTCGGTTGGGCTCTGAAATGTCCAACCTCACAAGTCTGTCAGCCAAGGACTGAATGTCCCAAGCTAGTGGCCTCTCCTCTGCTGGAATGAACGCCAAGCTACCCATACTCTCTGCCTTTCTGCTTAAGGCATTTGCGACCACATTTGCCTTGCCCGGGTGATAAAAAATGGTGATGTCATAATCCTTGAGTAACTCAAGCCACCTACGCTGCCTCAAATTGAGATCCATCTGCTTGAACAAATGCTGCAAGCTGCGATGATCAGTATAAACCTCATATAACGCCCCATACAGGTAGTGCCTCCATATCTTAACAGTATGAACAATCGCCGCCAACTCCAAATCGTGCACAGGATAATTTTTCTCATGAATCTTCAGCTGACGGGAGGCATATGCAATAACTCTCCCCTCCTGCATCAATACGCAACCTAAGCCAACGCGCGAAGCGTCACAATAGACCGTATACATCCCTAAACCAGAAGGAAACACAAGAACCGGTGCTGTAGTCAAGGTTGTCTTGAGCTTCTGAAAGCTCGCCTCACAGTCATCGGACCAATGGAAAGGGGCACCCTTCTGGGTCAATCTAGTCAGAGGTGATGCAATAGATGAGAAGCCCTGCACGAATTGCATGTAATAACCTGCTAACCCCAGGAAACTCCTGATCTCGGTCATTGAAGTAGGACGTGGCCAACCCTGCACTGCCTCAATCTTCTTGGGATCCACCTTAATGCCCTCTCTTGACACCACATTCCCCAAAAATTCCACCGACTCTAGCCAGAACTCACACTTGGACAACTTAGCATATAGCTTCTGCTCTCTCAAGGTCCGAAGCACTACTCTCAAATGCTGCTCGTGCTCCCGCGGGCTATGGGAGTATATCAAGATGTCGTCAATGAAGACGATGACAAAAGAATCAATATAAGGTCTGAACACTCTGTTCATCAAGTCCATAAACGTTGTTGGGGCATTAGTCAAGCCAAAGGACATTACTAGAAACTCATAATGGGCATATCTAGTCCGGAATGCAGCCTTCGGAACATCCGAGTCCCGAATCTTCAACTGATGGTACCCTGACCTCAAGTCGATCTTAGAGAACACTCTAGCACCTTGAAACTGATCAAACAAATCATCGATGCGAGGCAATGGATATTTGTTCTTGATGGTGACTTTGGTTAACTGGCGGTAATCAATGCACATCCGCATAGTCCCATCCCTCTTCTTCACAAACAACACTGGTGCACCCCAAGGCGATACACTGGGTCTAACAAACCATTTTGCTAACAACTTCTCAAGATGCTCCTTCAACTCCTTCGGGGTCATGCGGTACGGTGGGATAGATATAGGTTGGGTGCCTGGAGCCAAATAAATACAAAAATCAATATCACGATCCGGTGGCATGCCAGGAAGATCAGAAAGAAACACATCGGTGAATTCCCGAACCACTGGAACTGAACCAATCGTTGGAGCCTCTGCGGTGGTGTCCCGAACATAAGCCAAGTACGCCAAACACCCCTTCTCGACCATTTGCCGAGCCTTCAAGAAAGAGATAACTCGGCTAGGTGTATCAACTGTGGAACCCTTCCACTAAAACCCTGGCAACCCTAGCATCGCTAAAGTAACAGTCCTGGCATGGCGATCTAGAACGGCGTGATATGGAGATAACCAATCCATGCCCAGGATGATCTCAAAGTCGATCATGTCAAGCAACAGGAGATCTACTCTAGTCTTGAAACCACAAAATGTAACCACATAGGACCGGTAGATCCGATCTACAACCACGAAATCGCCAACAGGAGTGAACACATGAACAGGAGTGCCCAAATGTGCAAGAGGAATAACCAAGAAACGAGCAAACAGAGATGATACATATGAATAGGTGGACCCTGGATCAAACAATACCGAAGCATCTCTACCGCAGACGAATATAATACCTGTGATGACGGCATCTGAGGCCAATGCATCTGGCCTGGCTGGAAGAGCATAGAATCTGGCTGGAGCGCTGGCTGGCTGGCCTCCGCCTGACTGAGTTGTAGCTGGCTGACCTCTCCCTATCTGGCCTCCACCTCTAGGACGGCCACTACGGTCTGCCCTCCACCTCTAGGTGGCAGGGTAGCCGGTGCTGAAACCATAGGCTGCTGACCCTGCTGTACTGCCTTGCCCCTAAGTCTGGGACCATAGCTGGTGGACGGTAAGAACCCTCCGACATCGCACTGAAATAAGGTCTCACTAGAGCACCTCGGGGAGGTGGTGGTGATGAATACGGGGGCCTGCTGGACAGACCCCTCCCCGCGTGTTCCCTGCCCCTGGCTGGGGCGCCTCTGAACTCTCCAGAAAATCGGGCCCTCTTGTCCTGCTGAAACTGCTCTCTACTCCTCTGGTGATAACCCTCAATCCTGCGAGCAATCTTCACCACTAACTGATACTCAGTACACATCTCTACCTCTCGGGCCATGCTAGCTCGAATACCGGGGGTGCAACCCTGCAACAAACCTCCGCACTCTCTCTGTATCTGTGGGAAGTATCATGAGTGCATGGCGAGACAACTCAGAGAATCTCACCTCATAGTCGGTCACGGACATCTGACCCTGCTCAAGATGCTCAAACTGATACCGCACCTCTTCCCTCTCAGAGGGTAGGATATACCTATCCAAGAATAGCTGTGTGAACTGACCCCAAATGATGGGAGGAGAACCTGCTGGCCTGCCAAGAGTATAGGATTGCCACCATATGCGGGCCCTACCCTCCAGCTAAAAAGTAGTGAAGTCAACTCCATGCGACTCTAATATCCTTATGTTGTGCAGTCTGTCCCTGCACCTATCAATAAAATCCTGAGCATCCTCATGACGCTCACCCCCGAAGATAGGAGGGTGAAGTCTAGTCCATCTATCCAACAACTTCTGCGGGTCACCATCCGTAGCTGGCTTGGGCTCGGGCACCACTGCAGCGACTGGCTGAGCCCCATCAGTGGGTAGAGCGACCGGAGTCTAATACACTGCAGCTACGTGCCCAGGGAGCCTAAGCAGTAGGGGTCTGTGCTCCCCCTCCTGCTTGTGATGTAGCTGGATCTGCTGGAAATAAACCAGCCTGAGTCATAGTGTCCATGATCCGCAGCATACGACCCATGACCTCCTGGAAACCCGGTGCTGTCATAAAATCCGCCGCGGTAGGCTCGTCTGCGGGCACCTCGCCCTGCTCCTCAATAATAGGGTCTCCCGCATGATCTGCTGGTGGTGCTACTAGGACAGCTATGGGACGCCCTCGTCCCCTACCTCGGGCCAGTGCCCTCCCCCGGCCTCTGCCTCGGCCTCTAGTAGCGGGGGAAGCAGCTCCTCCCGGGTCCGGAACATCAGCCGTGTGTGTCTTCACCATCTGTGAGAGAGTAGAAGAAGGAAACTTAGTATACCGACCACTGCACGAGAAGTAATGAATAAAGAGTAGTTTCCTAAAACCCTATAGCCTCTCAAAGATAAATACAGACGTCTCCGTACCGATCCGCAAGACTCTATTAGGTTTGCCCATGACTTGTGAGACCTACGTGAACCTAGTGCTCTGATACTATGTTGTCACGACCCATTTCCACAATAGGTCGTGATGGCACCCAACACCATTGTCGGGCAAGCCAAGGCGGAATTTTAAATAAGTTCTCCTTTTTACCTTTTTGCCAATTATTTTCAGAAATCTCTTAAATTAAGGTTAAAAACAAGTAATAACCATTAAGGTACACAAAAATAATTATACAATTCCCAAAAGAATAATCTACTAAAGTGTGTGCCAAGACCTGGTGTCACAAGTTACAGGCAACTAGTAGAATATACAAAAGTACAATCCTATCCTACTGTCCGAAATGGAATAGACAGCAAAAATAAATAAAAGAAACTCCATCAAGCTGCTGAACGGCACAGGAGGGGAGCAGCTCACCGTGGAAGTCCCGGGATAGGCTCAGTGATACGTACCAGACTAATAGCCAGATGTACCTGCCTCAGACCCTGTACAATTAAGTACAGAAGCGTAGTATGAGTACATAAATAATATGTACCCAGTAAGTATCCTGTCTAATCTCGAAGATGTAAAGACGAGAAGTCGACTTGACACTTACTAGGGTCAAATAATATGAGATATGAATTACACTATGCATGGATAAAAGCAATCAAATAGCAGTATGTAGCAAGAACTAACAGGTTCTCTCCTAAGTAATGTCACCACTGGCAATTTCATTTTAGGGCAATTAATAATCTAAATCATAGAAATTTCTATATAAAGCAGGCGCAAATTGTGCCGAGGTCGTACGGCCCGATCCAATATAGAGTAAATTGTGCACTGCCGAGGGTCGAGTGGCACGAACCATAGATGCATCTATTACCCCGCTCGCGAATCAACCATGCGACGCGGTCACATGTAATTAAACACATCAACAGACATACAATAACATATAACTGGGGAGCAATTGCTCACTTCATTATCATCTTCTCCTTTAAAGGTCAAGAAATGTCATGTTTCTCTTAATTAATCTCATTTATCATAATCACCACGATTAAGCAATCCAATTTAAACACAGAATCTCGAGAACATCACATAAAGCATACTTTTGGGTCCTAAGCTACCCGGACTTAGCACAATAGTAGCTACGCACGGACTCTCGTCACCTAGTGCGTACGTAGCCCCCGCAGTTAATGGCAAATTATTAGGTTACACCACCTATGGGGACAATTCCCTCTTACAAGGTTAGATGGGAGACTCACCTCGCTCCAAAGTGCACTTCCAATACCAAGAATGAGCCTGAACCCTCAATTTGAAGCCGAACGATTCAAAACTAGATAAACGAGTTAGGAACTAGTCAATACAAGCTTACAAGATCATATTCTAACTATTTAAGCAATTTCCCACCCTTAAACACAAAATTCCTAAAATCCGACCCCGGGCCCACATGCCCGGATTCCGACATTTTTCAAGGAAAGTTGTTCTTCATAACCCAAGGATCAATATATATGATTTCTAATTCATTTCATAACAAATTTCGTGGTCAAATTCAACTCTTGTCAAAACCCTAGGTTTTTGCTCTAACCCCATGATTTCACCTTAATACTAGTGTTTAATCTACCTAAGACATAAGTACTAAACTAGAAATAGGTAGAACAAACTTACCTCAAGATGCTAGGTGAAGGTCTTCTCTCAAAAGCTCTAAAATCGCCCAATGGAGGAGTGAAATATGGCAAAAATGGACTTAGAACCCGTAATAAATGAACTCACTACTTCAGCGATTTCCGCATCTCCGGTCAGGGGACCGCATCTGCGAGGAAGGGGTCGCATCTGCGGACGTTGGCCAAAAGGGCTGGGACCGCTTCTGGGGCCTTGGAGCCGCTTCTGCGGTTTTGGCCTGGCCTTCCGTGGGCCGCATCTGCGATAGATGGACCGCATCTGCGGTCTCGTACCTACGGTCCACCAACCGCAGGTGCGGTTATGACAGAAGCAGATGCTTCAGCACTTCTCAAAAATTTCAACTTCACTCGAGCCTCGTCCGATTGACGCTCGGGGCTCCCGGGCCTCGCCTGAACACACCGACAAGTCTGAAATCACGAAATGGACCTACTCGAACCTTCGGAACGCCCACAACAATGCTAAATCTAAGAATCACCCCCTAAAACCAATTGAATCAAACTTATGAACTTCAAGTTCTTAATTTTCCTCTAACGGGCCAAAACGCCCTTAAACTACTCGGATTGACACCAAATTTTGCGGGCAAGTCTTAAATGTTATATTGGACCTGTACTGGCTTTGGAACCAACATACGAGCCCAATACCAACGTGATCAATCATTAACTAGTTTCTTTAAATCCATAGAATTTAAGTTTAACAATTTCTAATAAAAATTCATTACTCGGGCTAGGGACCTCGGAATTCGATTCCTAGCATACGCCCAGGTCCCATATTTTCCTACGGACCCTTTGGGACTGTCAAAACATGAATCTGGGCCCGTTTGCTAAAAAAATTGACCAAAGTCAAACTTAGCCTTTTTGAGAAATTCTTAAGGAATCAAATGAGCATATATCAACCCAAATTCTTCTAAATCCCGAACCCATCATCCCCGCAGGTCGTAAATTAGGTAAAGCAAGTACGGAAGGTTTTATTTGGGGGAACGGGGATCTAAAGAAAAAAACGATCGGCCGGGTCGTTACATGATATCAGGGTTGGGATGTGATTTCGAGATTTAGAGCAGCTCCGTCATGTCATTTCATTCTGGGTTGGTTTGATAGGTTTCGGCACGAGTTTTAGAAGTTGGAAGATTGGAAGTTCATAAGTTTGATTCATGGCGCAATATGTATTTTCGGCGTTGCTTGATGTGATTCAAGACCTCGAGCGGGTCCGTGTTAGGGTTTGGCACTTGTTGGTATGCTTGGACGGGGTCCCGGGGGCCCCGAGCGAGTTTCGGATGAGTTTCAGATATTTTTCATAGTTTTGAGCAGGTCTGGTTCTGGTGTTTTCGCACCTGCGACCGTGGAGCACAGGTGCGGTTGTGCTTCTGCATGAGACTGGCCGCTTCTACAGTCATGATGTCCTGGGAGCTTGATCACTTCTGCTGAGGCTGGCACTAGGTGTGAAGGCCACTTTTGCGGTCCAGCGATCGCGCTTGTGAAGAATATCGCTTCTGCGGCTTCCCTTTTCGTTTCTGCAGTGCCGCTGGTGTGGCTGTAAATCCGCAGATACAGTCCCAGGTCTGGTTAGATAAGTTCGCAAATTCGGACTCTTCCTCGCAAATGCGGCTCCACAGATGAGATTTCTTGTCCGCAGATGCGGAAGTTCTGGCAGAAACATTTAAGTCGAGGGTTTGGCCATTTTCATCATATTTTGAGTTTTAGACTTCGGTTTTGGGAGCTTCTTTTGGGGGTTTTCAAGCAAATCGTTTGGGTAAGTGTTCTTCACCTAGAATTTAATATATTCCATGATTTTATTTTTGTTTTTATCATTTAATTTGTGTTTTGAGTTGAGAAAAATGGTAATTTTTGAAGAAAGTTTTCAAAATGAAAAATCATGATTTAGGGGGAGAAATGGTATCAGAAATTGATAATTTTAGTATGGTTGAACTCATATCGGAATGGGTGTTCGGGTTTTGTGAAATTTGTTGGGTTCCGAGGTATGGGCCCGAGGATCGACTTTTGGACCGATTTTTGGATTTTGTTAAAGATTGAGACTTTATGATCCGGAATGGTTTCATATGAGTTTTATTTGTGCTTTGAAGTTATTTGGTTAGATTTGAGCCATCCGCAGGTCTTTTCACCCGAGAAGTTCATTATTGAGTATCGATTTATCTTCTTTGAGGTAAGTATCTTGCCTAACCTTGTGTGTGAGAACTACCCTTTAGGATTTGAGTCCTCTATGCTGATTGTAGTCCGTGTACGCGAGGTGACGAGTGCATGCTCGAACTTATTTTGTGGAAAATTGGCCTTTTAGGGCTCTTAGGTCCTTATATTCACTGGGTATGAAGTTATTCTTAATATGACTGAGTTCCTATTTACTAGTTTCACCTCTAGATGCTTAAATTAGAATTAATTGCTTTAGGACTCACTCTTATTGCCTAATTGACTCTTACTTGACTTAACTGAAGATTTTTACCTCCTCCGCTGTCATGCTATCTTTTCATAACTGCTTATCTTTATTTGAAATTATCATCATCTCATCTTATAATTGTTTAGTCTTAATTGAGATTATGATTATCTTTCTGCTGCTTATCCTTAATTGAATTGTTGAATATCCTTGTAATTGCTCAACCTTAAAAGAAGTTTAGATATCCTATATTTTAGTGACTTGTCTTTGTTTGGAACTATTTGACTCGTGTTAGCTTCCTTATTGTTGAATGTTATATTGTGAGATCATTGCTACATATTAGTTTCCCTAGTTGAGTTGTTCTCTTTACGCCTAGCATTCTTTATTGTGATTATTCCTTGTGAACTGGTTCTACCATTTCTTTGTGATCTAAAGTTCTTGAGTTGATTTACTTGGCGTTCTTTATATCATTGTCATTGTTGTTGTTGTACTTGTTGTGGTGATGCACGAAGTTTCTCCCGTGCGGTTGTTGACATTGTGGTACACGAGGTTTCTGCCGTGCGATTGTTGTTATGGGGTTGCACGAGGTTTCTGTCGTGCTGTTGTTACTATGTATATTAGCGCGCGCGCGCACACACACACACACATGCACACACATATATATAATTGCGCATGTGGTGGGAACATTATTATGCACGTGTGGCGGGACAAGGCGGGCATTTACTTTACTATTGCACACGTGGCGAAACAAGGTGGGCTATGTCAAGGATTGATTGTGATGATTTGTGATGGCATGGGGGCATTCTTGTTGTTGATATCCGTGTAGTGGTACACTTACCTGTGTGAGCTTTATCTTGTGAAAGTTGTGAGAAAATATTCTATGTGTTGTCCATTCTTTTCCTTATGCTTATTTGCTGGTATGGACTTTGTTAGGACACTTGCACAAGCATACACGTATTTAAGCGCCCTTATTGTATAAGAGGTTTTTGTTGATATTGTTGAGTATAGATGCACACCCTTGTGGCATGTGAGTCGTCGGTGTAGTTATGAGGTGTTATGAGGGGCCAGGATGCCGAGTGTTAGGGTTCAGGTATTGAGACCCATTAGTTGTGATTCGTCCGAGGTTCGGTACCTCGTGGATTTTGTTTGACCAAAACCTGATGTAAAAGCGGTTGTAATTGTTGAGTTATTACTTGTCCTTGTTGTATATGTGGTTCCGGATTTAGGTTGTATTCATTCACTCTTATGTGTCATTCTTATGGTATTTCGCTGATACTTGTTGTTTCCTTTCTTAATGAAATTATTGTATTGTTAGCCGCATTGCGTAGTCATTATGTAGATACGATATTCTGGTGTTCCCATACTTATACTTGTTTAGTTTATTAGACCAGTGGGTGTCTTGATTGTTTTCATACTTACACTATCGTTCAAGCTTATTGATCTCTGAGTTTAAACTTTTATCATTCCATTCTCTCACAGATGGTAAGATCGATCTTCCCAAAATTCTACATAAATCTTCCGCATCTCCTATCGAGCTATACAAGATTGAGCTTTAATTGTCTTTCATCTGATCCTATTTAAGTTCTAACATAATTCTTTTACATAAATCTTTGATGATTGCCTGAAAAGCGAAGTTAAGATGGCATTGGCAGCAAAATTAGTGTCCACTGCATCAGTATGACTGTATGAACTTCGTTACTCCAAGTCTAAGAAAGATGACATATGACGCCGACCAAGCCTTGAATTAAGAAACCGCATGAGCATATTCACAAGACCTGGATCACTCTTTCCTCTTAGAATGTTAAGAATCTGGTATTGAGGTTTTGGTTGCTATTAGATTCATTTTCTTAGGTAAATTAAGTACTCTTCAATTGTATGTTATGGTGGTTTGATATGTAATGTACTAGCTTTTTGGAACTACTCCTATAATTTTGTAGCGGAAAGAAGTGTTAATTCTCTTTACACTTTAATGTTTTTATCTGTATTATACTTCTCGTGAACACTCAGTTGGCTTTTGGATTTTGAGTGTTCGAAGCTATTTTTATAGTAACATTACTTTCAAAACTTTGGTACAACTCATATTTTATCATTTAATCCTATATACATGAATAAATGCAAACGTAATTCTTGCATTATTTAAAAATTATAATTATGTGAAGACATCTATCATATATTCATTTGATTTATGTAAATAGTAGGGCTTAAATCAACTTCATTTGGCACTATTGGAGAACCATATAAATTTCACTTCTGATATATGGATAAAATTTGCATGGGATATGAAAATAGTATTGTGGTTATTTTAGCATATACCCATGATATGTCAAAATATTTGCATATTCAATTTCATTTTGGAGAAAGAATATTCTGTTTGAAATATTCGCAAACTTCTTTCATCTTAAACCGCCTTTAAATAACATAGACGGAAAATTTTAATTGATTGTATGGTGGAAAATTATTTCAGTGTTAGAGTTGGTCCGAGAGTACGACCTCTTCATCATTAGAGGTATTAATGATATGCAACAAATATTGTTTAGCTTTTTAAATTTTTTAGTTTCTATTTAATATTTTAATCAAATTCTTTTTAACTATTTTTAAATATGTATTATATAAAATTAATATAAAATACACGTGCATTACACGTGTCCAGCACTATTTATACATTTGGATAAAAGCTATGAATCTGGACCAAAGAAATTGGAGCTTCCACATCTCCCTTTCACTTAATGAGAAAAATAGAAAAGTAGGATTGACGTAGATTTAGGAACAGACGAGACTTGTACATTAATAGTGCTCTCAAGATTCAAGAGAGACATATCGTACAAAATTAGAATATCTCTGACCTTAATTAAAGTTTTGGGTTCAAGTGGGGAATATAACTTCTCAACAGGGAGCACTTTATCCGTTTAGTAGACCTACCCTATGTGAGTTTGAATTAGTCGGACCACAGGATGTTGTTTCTGATATTAAGTGGACGGCATAAAAATTGTGAAATTCCGGAAAAAAAAGTGAATTCTTTTATAGGTGAAAATAATATTTGAAAATTAGGGTTGTGGTTGAACATGAATACAATTTGAAGCTATTTTTGAATTTTTGTGAGTGATTCAAAGTGAAAATTTTGAAAAATAACTTTTTGAATTTTTAAAATTTTCAAAATTCAACTTCAAATGAAATTTGAATTTTTATGGCCAACACCGACTCTGAAAAAACAAAAAAAAAATTCAAAAAAAAAAATTAAATTTTTTTATGGCCAAACAGGCCCTAAATACCTAAAGCAATAAAGAGAAGTCACGTGACTACTAGGAAGGATTAAAAACTATAACAAATTACTTAGTTCCACATATACTTTTTACAGCTTGTTGGCCAATCTTCTAAAATCAAGTTATTATGAGCCCGTTTAGATTAGCTGATTGTAAATAGTTGATAAACTTGAAGTGCTGAAAAATATTTTTAAATGTTGAAATTGATTTTTTAAATAAGTATTTTTGTGTTTGGATAGACGTACTGAAACTGATAAAAAATAATTGACGTGTTTGGTAGAAAAGTGCTGATATGCTATTCTTTTATTAAAATGACTCAAATACTCAAAATTTTTTATAAAAGATTATAAATTAAAAAATTTCTTCGTAAAGAAAAGGATGAACAACGAATATATAATGAAGAGAAAGTTAGGAATTTTATTTTCGGATAATAGTTTGTGAATTTAAAAAAGTTATTAAGGATAAATAATAAAAATCCTGGTCAAACTAGAAGTGCTTATAAGCTGAAAAATCATAAGTTGGGGGTGACCAACTTATGACTTATGACTGATTTTAGCTTATAAGTACTTGGCTTAGAAGCACTTTGTGTGTCTACCAAAATATGCTTATAAGCTAGTTTGACCGACTTATAAAGTAAGCCAAACACCCTCTATGAGAAGTATTTTTTTTCTTCTCAAAAAGTGCTTTTCTCAAAATACTTTTTGTGAGAAGTAGTTTGTGTTTGACTAATTAATTTGAAAAATATTTCTAAACAACAATTAATGTTTGACCAAACTTATAAAAAGTGTTTGTAAGTGTATTTTTTTCAAAAATATTTTTTTTTAAAAAAGCGCTTATGTGGAGAAGCTACTTTTTCTGCTTCTCCAAAATTGGTTCTCTTTCTACTCAAAATGACTTTTCTTCTTCTAAAATCTTGGTAAAACACTTTCACTTTGGAAAGAAGTGCTTTAGAAAAGTTTGTCCAAACATGCTATTGGAAAAATAACAAAAAGAAAAATGAAGAAAAATTCTCTTTTGAATTTCCTCTACTGTAAACGCATGAAAATTAGTTCTCTTTTATTTCAAAATTTAGATACTTAATTATTTCCTTATCTTATGTCATTTGTTTTTTGTTTTAGCGTTTGTCTCAAATAATATACCAAGAAGGCAGGTTCAAGTGTACAGCAAAAACCCAAGGATAGTAAGACATTTACATATTTTTAACAAAAAGTTTGCACTAATTAATTATTGGATTGCATTTAGATTAACTAGTTTCAGTATACCCTACAATAGGGGATTATGAAATATCAATTGCACACTAGCAATAATTCTTATGACTGCTGATAAAGCTCTGGAAAAAAAATATGCTTTCTGTATGACGTAACACTGCTATAATCGTCAATATTGAGAATACAAAGGAGATTGATTTTTGAATACCTGCATCAATGTTCTAGCTAATTTATGATTTTATAACTGGTCTTTTTATTAGCCAAGAGATCATGTTTGTTTAAGAGTAAATTATTTGGTTTGGTACCAAAAAAAAAAAAAAAAAATCCCGGTGCACTAAGTTCTTGCTATGCGCGGGGTCGGTGGAAGGGCCAGACCACAAGGGTCTATTGTACGCAGCCTTACCCTTCATTTCTGCAAGTGGTTGTTTCCACCGCTCGAAGCCGTGATCTCCTGGTCACATGGCAGACAAGTGTAAGCACGTAATTTTTGACCCGTCACGTTTTTGAGTTATTTTTAGTAATTAAAATATTTATTTAACTTAACTTTAATTTTTACGGAGTTTTAGTCAATTATTACTTCAAATTACAATTTAAAAACACAAAAATATTTTCATCTTTAGTTTAAGGTCAATTAGTATATTTATGTTTATAGTATTTTAATTTTACCATCACTTTAGCTTATTTTCTCTACTTTTTACTTTATTACGTATAACATTTGAAAAACACAAAAATAGTTTTATTTTTGTCTTAAAAAAATATTTCTATTTCGTAGGGATATTATTCTAACTTTGCTCTGAGTTTAACCTATTTTTTTTAATAGAATTTAAAAAAAAAAAAAAAGAGAGAGAGAGAGAGAAAAGAAGAAGGAAAAAAAAGAGGATTTCATACTATAATATAGTTTATTCTAATTATGCAAGAGAAATTTTTGCATCTTTATGAGTGAACTTTATATTATTTTAGAAGGGAAAACGGGCTAGATAATTTTCAGATTTTTGATTTTTTGGAATTTTTACATTCTTATGCCACATAGGAAACCTTATTTCCCTCAATGTTTAAGGTTTGACTTAATTACACTTAGTATGCCAAATTACCAATTTTATACCATAATTAATTAAGGGTATAATTAATTGTACGTTTTTTACTCCTTAATTAAAGGAATCTAAAAATTCTTCTTTGTTTATATGAGAAAAGAATTTGAAGTGCTTAATCCAGGCATTCTTGGATGCAGATTCCTCCAATATTCATTCTTCGATGCAATAAGTTTCTCGTTGAAGCCTAATCCAAAATATTGCTTTTGGTTCTTCAATATATTCCAGATGATGCTATTAGTTGTGATGGAAAATCAGTAGCAACATTTGGTGAATAAATACTGCATTTCTTGGGAATGTTCGATAATATTAACTGGAAATCTTACCTTAACATTTCCCAATTCAAACATCCATCAGAACCATTCCAGTTAGAGATAAGATGAAAACAGAATCAATTAGCAACAGAGAATATGCTAGATATATACTGAAAGAACATATCTTTCAGTATATTTTCTACAAAAATTCTACAAATATACAACAAATCAGTTTAAGTATGTATAAAGCAGTATTATTTGTAAGGGTATCTACATAATTACTACATTTATACTAAATTATAGACTGTTTTTTTGCAGAAGATTTGTAGAAGTTTTTGTCGTTTTTGATTTGTGAAAACAGAAAACAAAGCATCTACAATCAGAATACAAATAATCTACAATTTATCTACAAAATATCTACAAACTGGGTACATTGAATTTTAATATCCCAATTCCCATTCAATTGTAGCTTAATTGGTATTTTCGACATAATTGCGTTTTTTGCAGAAGATTTTGTAGAAGTTTTAGTCGTTTTGGATTTGTGAAAACAGAAAACAAAGCAACTACAATTAGAATACAAATAATCTACAATTTATCTACAAAATATCTACAAACTGGGCACATTAAATTTTTATATCCCAATTCCCATTCAATTTTAGCATAATTGGGATTTTTGACATAATTGCGTTTTTTCAGAAGATTTTTAGAAGATTTGTAGAAGGTTTTTTTTTTTTTTTTTTTTTTTTTTTTTTTTTTTTTGTGAAAACAGAAAATAAAGCATCTACCATCAGAATACAAATAATCTACAATTTCTGCAATATGTCTTCTTCTTCTTCTTCGAGTTTCAATCAAAAATTCAGTCAAAACCAAGTCTAATCTTCACCAAAACCCCTCAAAATTGAGATATAAACTCCAAACCATGTTCCCGATTATTTTCAACAACACCCAATCCAAAAAATAATGATTTTTGAAAANCCAAATTTGAATTCAAAGCTTTCAAGCTTTTTAATGGCCGTCAATGGTGGAATTGCTGCTCTCTTTTCATTTGCTTTGTATTACTGAAATTTGCGATTGAGAAATAGAGAGAGATGTAGAGAGAATTTCTGGAAGCAGAGTGTATCGCAAAAATAGAGTATGAAAAATCTTGTTCTGCGTCGTGGAAGATCAGAGTGAAGCCGACGATAATTATGGAATGTGCGTGATTTGCGTTGGGGAAGATCTGGAAAATATTTAATTCCCCTTTTTTAGCACGCAAAATAAGGAATTATAAAGCTATAGTGATTCCTTATTTAATGCATTATATATATTAGGTAGAAATACTATTAACATGAAGGGTAATAAGCAAACTATGAATATATTTGGTAATATAGTTTCATATATGGTATATATACGAAAACGCCTCTTTTTTTTTCTCCATTGAATTACCCAAAAGAGCCCAATTTCTGATAACCCTTACCCCAACACCTCCACACCCCTGAACCCAATCCGCCAACCCACTTCCTTACCAGACCGACCCGCCCAAAATCCCTTTTAATCCTAGCCAGCGATTTAATTTAATCCAAAGGTCCATGTTAATTCCACCAACCATATAAAAGCAAAAACTCCCAAAACCCTAATCCTAAAATAACACCACAGCCGCACCAGCCCCTCCTCCACTCCTTTGCCCGCCGCCTCACCACTCTAAACTCGCCGGAAATCCACCGGGTTTCGGCGAGTTAACTCAATGGTCCCCCTCCTCTCATATTCATTCCACGTCAGCCGATTTGTAACGAACTCTGACAATATCCCTCTTCTTCCCTGCGCGCTCTTGATTCGTGAGGATAATTTTGGATAAATGGGAGCGTTGGATTAGAGCAAAATCGAATCCAAGCCATCCATTTGTCCCGAATTCATCCTAGGCATGGAAATTTCGGGAAGGTTTGGAATTTTTGAGGGATTTTGGGCGTGACTTTGGAGAGCAAGGAGGAAGAAGGTTCGAGAGAGGGTTATATAAGGTTGGCTTACAGATTTTTTAAGGGGAGGGTTTTTTTTGGGGGAGAGAAATCAGAAAAAAAACAAGGAAATCCTAGGGATTCTTTTCTTTTCTCTTGAGCTTTTATTGAAGTTTTGGGGATTGATCTCTAAAACTCTTGAAAAAGATTCTCAGAATGAAGATACGGAATAGATAGCTTGAGTTAGTTTTTATTCAAGTTTTGTTTTTCTCGTTTTTTCAAAAAAATCAAAAACGCAAAATATTTTGGATTTCTTATATTTCGGATTTTGCTTCTGGTCTTCATCGATGGAGCTTGTTTTAGTCGAGTTTGTTTCAAGTTCGTCGCTTCTGTTGGCTGCCGTTCGGGGTTTAAATCCAGCGGTTCTGGTTTGAAGTTCATTGGTGTTTCTCGGATCGACGATTTTGACGCCAATTCGGCTTGTAATTGCACTCTTCAGCAAGATAATTAAGAACTCTCATTCAGGTCCATTTCTTGATTCTCACTCATTTTATTTGGTATGATTAAAGTATGATAGAGCCATGGGGAATTCATTTCTAGACTGGTAATTCTGTTCTCATCATTGGATAATCTGCTATGTTATTCGAAATGTTTGAGCGTGAATAGTTGGAAAAGTGAAGCGTTCATATTATACTTTAGTTTGCGGGTTAGATCGACCCGTCTCTGGCTTATTAATTCTTTGATCTGTTTGTCTTTGCTAGTATCTGCTTGGCGCTTGCAGCAATTTGCCTCCTTGTTTCATGTTGAAATGCACTTTGATCTTCGCGTAGCAGCTCCTTTGAGTATTCTGTCTGTCTCCTGGGATTACACTTGAAACAGGTTGGTTTAATAATCGAGTTGATTTTCCAAAAGCAGGCGTTAATTGATCCTAAACTCAGTTCTGGCAATTCTTTTTGGTGTTCTTAGGTAGTAATAGTGTTTAGGATGAATCTTAGTGGTTCAGGTAGTGCGTGACTCATTGTGCTATCATGATTTTGATTAATTTTAAAATCTGACACTAATCTGCATTGGCTGATGTCTTATTGCGTTAGACCCGTGCTATTTGTCTTGGTTTCTTCACGTTAAATGTTACGAGTACTAGAATTCTCTGTTGCCTACATGAATTTGTGAGCTGTTTTCCATATTGTCCATTTGTTCACGAGGTTTGGAAGTCGAGTTGGTGTGCGTTAATTCAGCATGAATCAAAGCAGGTTGTGATATTTACTAATTGGTATTGAACCATTGATTGCACCCGATCTCCTGTGTTGCAACTGTCGAAAGTTTTCATGTTCGTCTCCTAGTATGTTAGATAAGAATCGTGTAGCCTGACCATGCATGTCAAAAGGTGAAAAAATGAAGCTGGTGTCATATTTTCCTCGAGTGTTTGCTGGATCATGAATATGAATTATTTGCCTGACTTTGTGAATGGGTTATGTGTGAAAATGTGCCTGGTGTGGAGTTAGTGTATGTGTGAGATTTTGTTGCTTCTAAAAATGGGTCATGCAATGTGTGAAAATAATTTTATAGGCACAATAAGTATAACTAAGATTGCTTCTTGAGGAATTTGTCTTATATTTGGGGCAATTGTCGTAGTGGGGGGTTTCAGGAGGCAACTTGATATAAATTTCATTGGAACAAAAGCCATGGCTCTTATCATACTTTGTCTACCACTCCTTAATTTTATTTTATTTTATTTTCTCTGTTTCATCGAGTTTGTTATATATCTCTTTTCTTTCTTGTGTTTTCTGCATGAAGTGCTATCTTTGTGTGTAGATATTTTGAATAGATAATGTGGATGATGATTTGAACCGTGGGTGTGGGGAAAAAGCCAAAGCCCATGAGTGATTAATCTATTCGCATGCTTTAGGATCGGGCTTGGTCGAATGCATGAAATAAGAAGTTAAAAGAAAATGAGCGTGAAATTAATTTTATTTCTTTTAGTTTTAGTTCTTTTACTTTTATCACATTGTTCGCTAGGAGCATGTTTAGGCCGATAACATTTGGGTAGGCAAACCCTTAGGATGTTCGTGTTTAGTTTCTTTTGAGGTAAGAGGTCGTCCCTTTAGCTCATATTCAGGGAATGCAACAGAAACTTTGTAAATATTTTATCAGGGGAATGCCTTGAAGTGAATGTAAAAGAAGACCGTGGCATATCATTGGAGGTGTAGTATAGGATAGTTAGATTTCTTTTATTTTCGTTTTCTTTTATTTATTAGGTAGGGACGGCCTCAAGCCTCTTTTATGTTTATTTTCCTTTTATGTGTTTTTTTACCTTAATTTGAATATTTTAAAACTCGACTAGATCGAGTACGCAACCGTGACTTTCACGGGACTCGGGGAATGCCTAAAACCTTCTCTCCGGGTCAAATGAATCCCCTTACCCGAATCTCTAGTGCATACTTAGTTTTGCAGTTCAAAGTATTTTGAAGGAAAAATTATTTTTAAAAAGGGTGACCTGACATACCGAAACCAATGGTGACTCTAAAAAATTCTTTTGAACACAAATTTTTGTCACTTTTTAATTGAAAACTCTTTTGAGCTTTACAACCATCTTTTATTATTAAGAGGGTTTGAGAGGTAAAAAAAAAAAAGGGTGTGACAGCTCTGGCGACTCTGCTGGGGAGTTGTAGGTTCGAGCTGATACTACGATCTTGTTGGCTTTTAAGAATATTCGGTTGAGGTTTTTATGTTTTTTTTAGCTTTATCTGATTTTTATTATGTTTTTGTACTTTGTTATTATTTGCTAGTTGTTTATGTATTTACAATTTTCTTTTTATGTGTTTATTGCTTTATGACTGTCATCATTTGCATAACATCGGGTCTTCTTTCTGCAACAAGTCTTCCGGAGTACGTTTGAGCGTACACGGCCTTTTTGTGAGTCACCCGTGTCTTTAGGGGGGTGGCGTGGGAGCGTGGAGTGCTAGAGCAGCCGCCATCGACCACGTGTTGCCCCGAATTGCCTTGTCTAGTGAACCCCAAACGTAGGTCAACCTTTAGGTCATGCTTATTTGCATCATATCATTTAAACTTAGTAGGTTCGGTCCCAAGCACCGTGTCCCGTTTTAGGAGGCCTATCCAAATTATGTCAAAATGGGCTTATTGCCCAAAAAATATTTAATCATCCTTATGTGTCATTAATGCATTTCTTTAGGGGTAAAAGGGTCATTTGGCGGATCAAGGATATTTGAGGGTGAAATATAAAATGAAGCAAGTAGGGCCAGTCACATTTTTCTTTCATAGTTTTCAAAAAATAAAAAAATAAAAAAATTCAAAAAGATTTTACATTTTCCATCATTTTCAAAAAGAAAAAAAAATAGTTTTTCCAAATTAGTTGTATTTTGTTTAAAAGCTTTCTCCCATGTCCGATCTTCCCGAACTACGCATACCTGATTCTCGTCTTTCGGGGCGGGATACGCAGGCAACCCACATAGGGTCCGGTCTTCCTAGTAAGTCTTAGGTTCTTGGCTTCGCGGGGTCTTAGCCAAAGCTTGCATGTCTAGCCACCTTTGGCCACGTCGATCGTTCCTGCAAAATGGGGCCATTTTTGCAAAGGTACCTCAGTGACCCATGTATTAACATCTTGAGTCCAGAACTAGGTGTCATGTTACTTCAAGGTCCATCCCCGCTGCATTTGCGTGTCTAGCCCCTTCGGCCTTATCGGCCGTTTCAGCAAAAGTGAGGTCATACCGTAGAGTAATATTTGAGACTTGATTCCTAAAGAGGTTGGGGGCTGCATAGGCCCTCGTGAGGTGTTTCCATGTCATAGAGGTCATCCTAATTGAGTATTGCATTTTTAGACTCCTTTGGCCACATAGGCCATTTTTGCAACAATAGCCCCAGTCACGTCTTGCGTGTGTCCGATAGGAGATGTCAACACCACATAGTGTCTTGAGTCACTAACTTCATTTAGCCTTATTCCTTTCAACAGGTATGGATCCACTTACCAAGGCTAGAGTGTCAATGGTGGTCAAAATCCCTAGAAGGCTAGTAAAATGGTGGAACATGTTCACATTATTTGAGCAGCATGACCTGATGGGTAAATTAGGGACTCTTATTTCATTGATGGACATCAGCACCCGTCTCGACCTTGTAGAGGCAATGTTGACATTTTGGGACCCACAGGGGATGGTATTTAAGTTAGGGGATCTTGATATGACACCCACCTTAGCTGAGATAGCCGGGTTGACTCGCTTGCCATACCTAGACAGATATTTGATTTACACAAGGGCTCATTCAAGCACAAAGTTCCTTAAGATCATAGGGATGGATTTGGAAAACCACATGGGATGTCTAGATCAATCTTGGGTACCTTTAGACTTTTTATTTGAGAGGTTTGCTCGTCCCACTGGATATGAGACCTTCATAGACGAATTCTCCATATCATATGATTCTTGGAAGAAGAGGCGTCCTATGGTCTTAGCTATTGCGTTGCTGGGTCTCTTAGTATTTTCTTTGGAGGATCGACACATCAGCACGCGTCTGGGATCAGTAGCTATGCACTCTTTCATGACAAACACGGTAGTAAAGTCACCTTGGTTCCAACAATTTTGGCAGAAATCTACCGTGCTTTGACCAGGATTCGAGAAGGCGAGAGGTTCTTTGAGGGAAGCAACTTGTTGCTACAGCTGTGGTTGATAGAACACTTACATCCCGCCACCATGTTTGAGAAAGATGTGATTGACCGTGTCTGAGAGATCGAGTGAAGTGCATCGAGCATAGAATGACGTTCGATAAGTTTGCCTTACCACTCGAAGTTCATTCTTGGATTACTTAGGATCCTTGACTGAAGAGAAGATTTTATGGTCATATCTTTGGATTGATTTGGACGTGATCTTAGCAGGATCTCGCGTGCAAGACTTCTTGGTACTGATTGGACTTTGGTGTACTAGACCATATACCCCTGCTAGACTGATGCGTCAGTTAGGAAGGTGACAAGAAATCCCCTACATTCCTGATTCCCGTGACTTCATTAGGGAGTTTGACACTATGGCCCACAGGGAGGTCGACATTCAGACCTATTGGCGCCATGTAATGAAGACTGGCAGAGATACTCTAGCAGCTGACCCGCATTCACCTGGGTATACCCATGAGCATATGGCTACAGTCTACTCAGCGGGGGGTTAGCGGGCCATTGTCCCGACGTGTTAGAGAAGTATTTGACGAGGAGGCCACCTCACAGATATTGCTTTGACAGTTGATCGATCGATTTACTCAGGCAGAGGAGGCACATGCAGTAGAGAGGGTCGGGGTTCGAGCTACACTTCAGTCATTGAGATCACAGTTGGCAGGGTTGGTAGAGAACTTGGGACATCACCGTGAGTACCTCACTAGAGTCAGCCTTCCAGATGCAGGCGCGCATTCCAGGATTCTCATTCCCAGTTTTGAGGTGTCCTTGCAGGGTATAATACAGAGCTTAGATTTGAGAAGATTGACAGGGCCATCCGGATCTTCATCAGACCCGTCCCAGCTAGGACCGTCGCATTCGGTAGCCGCTTGAGGAGTCATTCTATTTATGTGTTTTGAGATTGTTTTATGCTGTCTTTTACTTTCGTGTCTTGTCTAGGAGTACTGAGACCTTTAGGTAGTGTCAGAGTCTGTCGTAGTATAGTTAGGTCTGTCGGGTCTTTCATTATCGTACTTCCCATTGTATTTTAATATCGAAAAGTTTTTAAATGAAAAATCCAAAAAAAAGTATTTTTTTTAGTTTATTTTCCATCACTTTTCCAGAACTACACTTGGTCTGATTCATGAGGGACATGATACGTAGGCAACCTACATCGGGTTCGATCAAATCATTTTTTTAAAAAAGAAAGAAAAAGAAAAGAAGAGAGTGATAAGCCAAAAGAAAAGAGTGGGAAGAAAATGATGTAGGATAAGAGGTGCTAGAAAAGAAAGAGAAGAGAAGATTGAAATGAGCAAATTGGGATGATGCCATATGACCCTGTTACCCTTAAAGCCATTTTAGAACCGCTAATTGTTGCTAGGTGCATTGCACGTAACGTGATGTTATTATATGATAAATGCCCTAACGCTAACATGGTGGCTTTGTGTCGGTTTTCTCTGTTATCTTTATTTAATTTCAGAAAGGTGGTTAGTTTGTTGGCATCCTGGAAAATCATCCACATAACACCAGGTCAAAGCGCTAGATAGTCATGACTAGCAAAGAAACAGACACAGGAGTTGTAGACCCACCAAGGGAAATTGTCGAATCGGAATTGAAAGAGGAAGTACGAAGGCTGAAGCATCAGATGGCAGAAATGTCTCAGGCCTGGATTAAGGGACACCCTCCACCTTCATTCCCTACCAACTATGCAGGAAACCCTGCTTCCATTCCACCACTGTCCCAAGCCCAGATGCCCAGTATCGTTGATCTTCATCCATAACACGCACCAGGCTTCACCCCTTAGCACAATTACCTTGGCACTTCGGCCAAATTTTCCATGCTCCACCAGCCAAAACAAACTCATACCGTGCTCCGACATCTGCTCCTATTTTTGTACCCCCTCCGCAAGCTACCCTCCACCGATCCTCTAGTGAGCCCGCATTCCCAGCTCCAGATACCCAATACTATGCCCCGGAGCTCACCTTCAAAGTCCCAGATCCTTACTCCTACACTCCCCACTTTGAGCCTCATTTGAAAACTGAGAAACCACCCAAGAACGCGGAGCAAGAGGAGATGTTTAAGAATGTATAGAGTTTGGAGCAATCATTGAGAAATATGCAAGGGTTAGGAAGCTATGTGAGTGTGGCTTATAAGGATTTGTGTTTGTTCCCCGATGTCCAATTGCCTGCCGGGTTCAAGATGCGTAAGTTTGACTTGTATGACAGACATGGAGATCCTGTAGCTCATCTGGGAGGTTATTACAGTAAAGTGAGAGGCGCCGGGGGAAAAGACGAATTACTGACGGCATACTTTAGCCAGAGTCTGAGTGGGACAACTTTAGAATGGTACACCCGGCAGGACGCCAGCAGGTGGTACACATGGGACGATATGGCTCAGGCCTTCGCCCGGCACTTTCAGTACAATATAGACATCATCCAAGATCGCCTATCTTTGACCAAGGTAGAAAAGAGGCCCGGTGAAAGCTTTAGAGAATATGGGTTCCGATGGAGGGAGCGAGCTGCACGAGTCAATCCTCCGATGGAAGAAGACGAGATGGTTGATACTTTTTTCAAGCCCTGGAGCCTACTTACTTTGGCCATCTGATCTCAGCCATTGGTAAGTCTTTGAATGATGTGGTAAAGATGGGAGAAATGGTGGAAGAGGGGCTCAAGTCGAGCAAGATCATGAGCTACTCCACTATAAAAGCAACCACACAGGCGATCCAGAGTGGTACCGAAAGTTTGCTAGGCAAGAAAAAGAAGGACGATGTTGCCATGGTTGTCTCTGGGCCATGGCATGGCCAGAGGGGTTCAGCTCATCAGTACACTCATCCTTGACCCCGACCTCAAGCCTACACCCAAGCTTCATATAATCCACCCCAACATTACTTTCCCCCGCAAAACCCCCAATACTCAGCCAGACCACCCCAATACTATGTTCACCATGCATAGTCATATGCTCAACCCCCTCCTTACCTGCAATGGCGTGCTCCAGCTCCACAAAATACCTATCCACCTTCACAACCTTACCAAAACCCCACTGGTCCAAATTTTTGAGCGGAAAAAAACTTTCACCCCGCTTGGAGAGTCCTATGCCAGTTTGTTTCAAAGGTTGAGGCAGTTGGACGTCTTGAGGCCGATTGAGTCAAAGATACTGATAACTAGAGATTCTAGTCTATTTTACACTCCTTTTTGCTTAAGTTTTGGATTAAAAGTGTATATCAGTAATCCCGAAAGCTAACATGTTATGCTTGTTTGCAGTGTTTGGTCAAAACGAGACAAGGAAGTAAAAAACCAGCTCAAAAAGGAGTGAAACCTGCACAAGTGCAAGGCTGAGTCAACTGAGCGCTACAACGGAAAATCAACCGCGGACGCACAGGGTCCACCGCTGAGGCGATCTTGATCTCGCGGTTCGCGGTGGCAAGGTTCAGAGAGATGCATTTTTGGGATTGCAAGACACCACTGACCGCGGTGCTTTTATGCGGCAGCGGTGCCTCTACCGCGACATCCGAGCATTTACCGCGGTCCGAGGTGGCAAAGATTCAGAGAGATGCAATCTGAGGCTTTTAAAGTCACCGGTGACCGCGGTGGAATTATGCGGCACGGGTGCCTCTACCGCGACAGTGGTCATTTTATCGCGGTCAGCGGAGGAGAGATTCAGAGAGTCCGAAGTTGAGCTAAAAGTTGAAGACCGCGGTCCGCGCTTGATTTTATGCGGCCGCGGTAGGCTCACCGCGACAGCGGTCCATTTTTCGCTGTCAGCGGTACCTCCGTAGAGGCATTTTTGTCCGAAAAATTTAGCTGTGTATAAATACTTCTTTTTCAGTTTTTTAGGTCATCTGTTAATTAGCTGAGCACGTGAACCGCCTACTTTTGCCTTTTTGAGTAATTTTATAGCTAGTTTAACAATTAATCTTAGATCTTCATCTTGTAATTACTTTTTATGGGTTATTATTCATCTAAATCTTTGATTTCTTCAGTTATTAGAAGCAGCTAGACCTATTAGCTAGGGTTGTGGTTCAAACCTAGTGTGGGTATTTAATGGGTCTCCTATTTTAGGGCTTCAATGTTTATGGGTGAATGATATTTTGTCTGATTTGTGCTTTTAATGTTGAATTGGTGGTTGCAAACACTAATTTGTGCCTTGTTGACTTATGCTCTTCTGGATAAAGAGAGCCCAAGTTTAGGAAATTCAGGCCAACAAGGAATTGGGGTGCATTCTATCTCATTCAAGAGATTGATAGTCCCAATTAATGGGTTAAACCTAGAGATAGTAATACCCGACTTGAGCCAACTTTACTTGCACAATGTGAACACCCAATTGGACTTTAGAGAGCCAATTCAGGCAAAGTCACTCAGACTACCGAGAGGTATAGAGTGAGTAGTTTCGTGCATTGGCTATATCACAATCCCAACTATAGCAATTTTGCCCTAAGTTTTAGATCCCGTTAGATACTCACCTAGGAGTAAGTCACTTCCTTAGTGCCTTTCCATCAATTAAGAAAACCTTACAAAATTATCATACTTAGTCTAATTATTTGCATCTTTAGTATAAAAATAGAATAGTGAACAAACAAGAATGATTGGAAGTGCAATTAAGAACATCGCACATTGCTAGATTAGATAGGAATTTAATTCCAAACATTTCTTAGCTCTCTGTGGATTCGATCCAGACTTATCGGGTAAAAGCTATATCGACCGCTCTTGCTACTCTATAGTGGTGTAGGGTTGGCTTCGATCAACTTTTTGGCGCCGTTGCCGGGGTTGTGTACCCCATCTCGTATAGTTCTTGGACTTCACCGGTGCAATGTGTGCCGAAGATGGGTGGTATTAACTGTGGTTACCAATGAGCAGAACGAATTGATTCCAACAAGGACTGTCACCGGATGGAGGGTGTGCATGGACTACTGCAAGCTGAATAAAGTGACCCGAAAGGATCATTTTCCATTGCCCTTTCTTGACCAAATGCTAGATAGACTTGCTGGGCGTGCCTTCTACTATTTTCTGGATGGGTACTTAGGTTACAACCAGATATTGATTGCTCCGGAAGATCAGGAGAAAACCACATTCACATGCCCGTACGGGACCTTTGCATTTTCCAGGATGCCTTTCGATTTGTGTAATGCGCCGACCACCTTCCAGCGGTGCATGATGGATATATTTACTGACATGGTAGAGGATTTCTTGGAAGTGTTCATGGATGATTTCAGCGTTGTGGGTGACTCCTTTGATGAGTGTTTGAAGAATCTTGACAAAGTGTTGGCTCGGTGTGAAGAGACAAATCTTGTGCTCAACTGAGAAAAATGCCACTTCATGGTCGAGGAGGGAATTTTCCTCGGCCATAAGATCTCAAAGAAAGGAATAGAGGTGGACAAGGCTAAGATTGAAGTGATTTCAAAGCTTCCTCCTCCTACTTAAGTCAAGGGGGTTAGGAGTTTTCTTGGGCATGCGGGTTTCTACCGAAGATTCTTCAAAGACTTTTCTAAGGTAATGAATCCTTTGTGCAAACTATTGGAAAATGATGCAAAGTTCGTGTTTAATGAGGAATGTATGAAAGCTTTTGAACTTCTCAAGTACAAATTGATAACTACTCCTATCATAACCGCACCCAATTGGAGCTTACCTTTTGAGCTCATGTGTGACACAAGTGATGTTGTGGTGGGAGCGGTCTTAGGTGAAAGGATAAACAAGATGTTTCACCCGGTGTATTATGCAAGCAAATCAATGAATGATGCTCAAGTGAATTACACGGTGAAGGAAAAAGAGTTGTTAGCAATTGTGTTTGCAATGGAGATGGGTTCTATTGCTTCAAGAGTTTGACCTTGAGATTGCTGATCGGAAAGGGTGTGAAAACAAGTGGCGGACCACTTGTCCCGCTTGGAGGAGGAAGGGAGGCCCCTTGACGGCCTTGAAATTAATGATTCATTCCCTGATGAAAAACTCCTCTCGGTATCTCTGAATGGCATGCCTTGGTTTGCGAATGTTGCCAACTTTCTTGTGACCGGTATTGTCCCGTGTGAGCTCTTCTAACCAAAGGAAGAAGCTTAAACGGGACAGTTTGGACTTCTATTGGGATGAGCCTTACTTGTTCAAAATCTGTAATGATGGTGTGATCCGGAGATATGTTCCGGAAGAGGAGCAAATGAGTATTCTGGAGGCTTGTCATTCCTCTCCCCACGGTGGTCATCATGATGGGGTGAGGACAACTTCAAAGGTGCTTAGTTGTGGTTTTTATTGGCATACTCTGTACAAAGATGTGAGTGAGCTTGTGAAGAGATGTGATGAGTGTCAGAGAGCAGGTGGAATTTTAAAGAAGGATGAGATGCCTCTCAACACTATTCTTGAGGTTGACATATTTGATGTTTGGGGCATTGATTTCATGGGACCCTTTGTGAGTTCTTGTGGCAACGCATACATTCTGGTGGCCGTTGATTATGTTTCAAATTGGGTCGAGGTCGTGGCTTTACCCAGCAATGAGGCCCGGAGTGTTGTGGCGTTTCTCAAAAAGAGTATCTTTACTCTGTTTGGCACTCCTAGAGCTATCATCAGTGATGGGGTTCTCATTTCTGCAATAAGGCATTTGACACTTTGCTTGCAAAGTATGGTGTCAATCACAAGGTTTCTACCCCTTACCATCCTCAAGCTAGTGGGCAAGTTGAAGTCTTGAACAGGGAGATCAAGAGCATATTGTCAAAGATGGTGAATGCAAATAGGACCGACTGGTCAAAGAATCTGGATGATGCTTTATGGGCTTACAAGACTGCTTACAAGACTCCGATTGGTATGTCTCCGTACCGGTTGGTGCTCAGGAAAGCTTGCCATCTCCCGGTTGAGTTAGAGCACAAGGCCATGTGGGCCTTGAGTAAGTTAAATCTTGAATGGGATGTTGCAGCAAATCTCCGGGTGGAGCAACTCAATGAGCTTGATGAGTTCCGTTTTCATGCTTACTCCAGTGCGTCCTTGTATAAGGATAAGATGAAGTACTTACATGATAAGTATGCTCGTAGCAAGGAGTTCAAAGTGGGTGATTTGGTTCTCTTGTTCAACTCTAGGTTACGACTGTTTTCGGGAAAGCTTAAGTAAAAATGGAGTGGACCTTTTGAGGTGGTGCTTGTGACTCTGTTTGGTGCCCTTGATTTGAAAAAAAAATGGTGAAATCTTCAGAGTTAACGGGCACAGAGTCAAGCACTATCTTGGCAAGTTTGATGACAGCCACGTGGTGGCAATGATCCATCTCAAGTGATTGATGGTAACGTGCAGCGTGCCGCGACGTTAATTCAGGCGCTTCTTGGGAGGTAACCCATGTGTTTTTCTTCTTTTTGATTTTCTTTGTATTTAGGATTTGATGGTGAACTAACTGGTTGTGAGATGTGTGTAGGGATGTTTGATGCAGTGCAGGTCAAGCTGGAAAAATTCCACTCTCTGAAGATTGGACCGCGTCGCGCTCCATTTTTTGCGGTCCTGGTGGCCTTATCGTTGAGGTGAGATTTGATCGCGGTCAGAGGTGCTAAAAATTCCAAAATGGGGGTTCTCTGAAGTTTCAACCGCGGCCGCGGTGCATTTTTCGCGATCAACGGTGGCTTACCGCTGTCGCGGAGCATTTTTCGCTCTCGGCGGTGGTCTCAGAATTGCAGCTCTTCAGTTCTACACCAGCGCGGATCGCGGTGATTTACCGCGGCCGCGCTAGGTAAGTGTAGTGGGTCCCCTGGGTTTTGTCTATAAATAGAACTTCAGGGAACATTTTACACTTTTCGCTCATTTCACTCTCAAACAAAAATCACTGTTCATCCACACCCTAGCTTGCACAAACACAAGAATTAGACTTCATTTTTCACCACTCATCTCACATCTGGTAATTCCACCCATTCCTTAGTCTTTAATTTTGTATTTTTTTCTTTTAATTGATTGTTTTTACTTCTTCCTTTTTCTTGTAATTTTGACTTATGGTTCCTTACTGTTAATCAAAATTAGTCTTAGATTGTTAGAATTGGTTAATGCACACCTAGTGGGGCTTAAAGATGTGTAAATGCACGAACAACTGAAACCCTAGGTTTGCTGGGCTCAATCGCAGCGGCGACGGATTTTCCGTGGTCTGCGATGCTCAGGTTCAGAGAGACATAAAAGAGGGTCTGCGGCCGCGGTTGATTTTTCAAAGACAGCGGTGCAGCTACCGCAGTCACGCTCCTTTTTTCGCGATCCGAGGTGCATTAGAATCAGAGGGTGGGTAGTCTGATTCCCACAGCTCCGCGGCCGCAATGCATTTTCCGTGGTCTGCGATGCAATCTTCGCGGTCACGCTCCTTTTTCCGTGTTTCGCGATCTACAAATTTTTTCCCATTCATTGTGAATTGTTCTCCTATTTTTTTCACTGCTTCTTCTAGCAACTAACAATGTGCTATGGATTATGTTTGCAGAGAATGGTTAAATCTAGAGGAGGCGGTGACAAACAAAAAAGGAAAGCGGAGTCCTCCCGGGGTAGGGGATGAGGACAAATAAAACTGACCCCAGTAGTTCGGAAATAATTTGGGGAAATGAGGAAGAACATCAAAGCTGTAGATAGAGCTGCCTCCCAATCCACGAGAAGTGAGTATGTGCCCTCCCGGGAGGTCTCAGAGTCTGATTTTGTGCCTACACATGTTCCTGACTTCCCGGGAAGATTTCGTTTGACTGATGAGCTTACCCCCCACTCTCTTCTACTGCTCCTGCTGCCTCTGCTGCTGAGTCGTCTAATGGCTCAGCAGAGGGTAGTGAGTCTTCAGATTCAACCTCACCTACAGCCTCGTCACCTGGACATGACCCGTAGATGATGAGGTACCGGATGAGGAGGGAGGGGGTGTGACC
This sequence comes from Nicotiana attenuata, assembly GCF_001879085.1. Taxonomy (NCBI): domain Eukaryota; kingdom Viridiplantae; phylum Streptophyta; class Magnoliopsida; order Solanales; family Solanaceae; genus Nicotiana; species Nicotiana attenuata. The sequence continues at coordinate 70,527 of NW_017673331.1, forward strand.
CAACCCGCGAGAGTGGAAAGAACAAGAAACCCTAAAGTCTGGCGAAGGAGGTTTGTCAGTGAGATGGCATATCACAAGTTCAGGGAGTGGTGGCCTCTAAGGTCACTTATTTTTGAGCGCCAATTCATAGAGAGGGATCTCCTGCCTCATAACCCCAACGTGAAATAGCATTTCAATGAACGAGTGGGATGGGATTACTTTACTGGTAAGGTGTGGGATGCTAATGAGCACCTGGTCAAGGAATTCTACGCCAATGCCTCCCACATCAAGAAGGATACAAAAGTGACTAAGGTGCGGAACTTGAATAGTTAAGTTTGATGGGAAGACGCTCAATGACTAACTGGGCTTCAATGATGAAGATGAGACGTTGTACTTGGAGAAGATGGCGATGGATGAGGCATCCCGCCCGTGGTTGGCATCATACCTGGCTCCTGAATACCACTCCAGCATGGTTGAGGAACACCCTGTTGGCCCAAGTTCAGATGAAGTTTTGAAGATTGACAAAATGAACTCAGTCATGGACCAGGTCCATCATGTGAGACACAGTGTTAATATACTTATACATGTGAGAGGCATGTGGAGAAGATAAGTATCAAGGATCAGGAACAATATCTTCTGAGTTGATCGAAAAGGTTGCATAGGATAAGGAGATGAAGTCTCCTTGTGTGAAGAGAACTAAATCCGGATCAAGAATAAGGATTGAAGTTTGAATTGTTCTGGGACTCGAATTTGATAAAGGATCAGCAATTGAGTCTCAATCAAACTCTAATTACTAACTCTATAAATAATAATGATTGTTCTCTTTTACAAGGTGGAACATACGCAGAAGTTAAACTAAATTGAGAGCAAAAGAGCTAGGCGATTTTGCAAGCAATTTATGTGTGATTCAAGTGTGCTTTCTTGAAGCTACATGAACCAGAGTGAAGAACCAATTCCATTGTGTCTTTCTTTATTTCTAGTTCAATTGTAGAAGTTGTTTTCATATTGTACCTTTCAGCTTTGATAGAAGCAATTGTATTAGGTAATTTGAGTATTCAAGTTAGAGTTAACTTGAAAGTGTCGCAGCAGATGAGGCTGTGTGCCACACTGGGATTAGAGTTTAATCCTTAGGTTTACAAGAGTTTTGTAAATGCAGTTTTGGCTAAGTGATTTTAGTGGAAGTTTGGGAAAATCCTACTGAGTAGTAGGTCGTGGTTTTTTCACCTTTTGAGCCAGGTATTTTCCACGTAAAAATCTCTGTGTTCTTTATTTTATGCACTCTTAATTCCACAAACAGTAATAGTTAGTATACCTAGAAGGACCAGGTTCTTCTAGAGCGAAAATTAGGTACCACACAAATCACCCCCCCCCCCCCTCTTGTGTGGTATTGACGTGTCGAACATCAATTGGTATCAGAGCGGGTTATCCTTGAAGAGGCTAACACCTTAGGAGAAGATCAACAATGAGTGCACCACCTGGGAACTGGGAAGGGCAATCCACTGCCAGGCCTCCACTTTTCAATGGTCAGTACTATTCTTGGTGGAAGAACAAAATGAGAGATAACATTATAGGGGAAGATTATGAACTTTGGGACATAGTCACTGATGGTCCCCTAGCAACCACAAAGAAGAATGCTGAAGGAATTGATGTGCCAAAGAGAAGGGCTGATTGCACTGCTGAGGACCTGAGGAAGTGGGAGAAAAATGCTAAGGCCAAGAAGTGGCTTGTATGTGGACTAGGACCAGACGAGTACAGTAGGATCCAAAGCTGTACAACGGCTAAGGAAATATGGGACACTCTGCAAGTGGCTCATGAAGGTACACCTCAAGTGAAAAGATCAAGAGGAACACTTCTATATTCTCAATATGAGAATTTTACTATAAAGGAGGGAGAAACTATCCAGGAGATGTATACTAGATTCACCACTTTGACAAATGAACTTGAATCTCTTAGAAGGATTATCCTTGAAGAAGACAAGGTTGAGAAGATTCTGACAAGGGTTCTGCCAGTCACATGGGAAAGCAAAATCACTGCCATTCAGGAATCCAAGAATATTGCTACCCTTAGACTGGATGAACTGATTGGAAACTTAACTGCCTATGAAATGAGGAGACAAACCATGAAGATGGATACCCCCAAAAAGGAGAGAAGCTTAGCTCTCAGAATTGCTGAAGATGCAGATTTGGAAGATGATGAAGTGGCTATGATCACTGGGAATTTCAAGAAGTACCTGATGAGAGGAAAGGGTTCTTCAAGAGGTACAAACTTCAATAAAACAAGAGCTCCGGAGAAACAGACCGATGAGGGATGCTACAAGTATGGTAAGACTGATCACATGATCAAAAACTGCCCTCAATGGAAAATTGAGTGGAAGAAAGAAAAAGCTGAACGAAGGAACAGGAAGAAGGAACAGGTTCAACCAAAAAGAAACAAAGGTTCAACCAAGGCTATGGTTGCTGCTTGGGGAGAAACCTCAGATAAAGACTCAGAAGATGAAGCTGAGGAGGAGCAAGCACTAATGGCCATCGGAGAATCAGATGATGAACAAGAGGTAAGTATTCTTCATCTCAAAGACAAGATTAAATTCTTGTCTAAAGAAAGGCTGGCTGAGCTATTAATAGACTTCATTGATGAGTCTGAGATAATTAATAATGAGAAGGAAGTTCTGTCTAGGGAATGTGTGATTCTAAAAGCAAAATGTAAAAGTCTAGAGTCTAGGGCAAATGAGAGTGATAACAAAAATGCTGAGTTGAAGAACCAGGTTCTTGAACTTGACAACAGTGTCCTAGAACTTAGGTCTGAAAACTTAAAAGTGAAATTAGGAACAGGAAAGAAGAAAGCTGATCACACATATCTCACTCTAGAAGAAAATTTGGGAAAAATGAAAGATGAATTATACAAAAAAGATGAATTCATTAAAGTCTTAAAAGAAGATCTAGGAAAGGTAAAACATGAACTAGACAGAACTTGCAAGTGGAACAAGGCTTCTGATGCTCTCTCCTGGCTGCAAGAGCATCATAGCAGTAACAAAAGAGGACTTGGCTATGGGACTCAAGCTCCAAAAGGGGATCCAAAAAGCAAGTACCTCACTCTTCCTGAAAATAAAATCTGCACACACTGTGGTAAGACTGACCATTACAAATATGAATGTAATGCAAAAGAAAAGGCCAGTCAAAGGAACAAAGTTTTTGTTAAAGAAAAGAATAAGTTGCCTGGATGGGCAAGAAGGAATTTAATTCATCCTTTTGCTTATAGAAAGGGACCCAAACTAGTTTGGGTTCCTAAGACTAACCCCTGATTTACTTTTGTAGGTCCAAGTGAAAGGGAGGAGCCAAATATGGTATATGGATAGTGGCTGCTCAAAACATATGACGGGGAACAAGGACCAGTTTCTTTCACTTGAGGACTTAAAAGGAGGTAATGTCTCCTTTGGTAATGGAAAGAAAGGTGAGATCATTGGGGTTGGAAAGGTAGGCAAAACAGATTCTCACTCCATAGAGAATGTCTACCTGATAGATGGTTTGAAATATAGCCTAATAAGTGTGTCACAATTGTGTGACAGAGGTAACCTTGTGCCTTTTACCTCTACCAAATGCTTTGTGATTAACCTTATCACTGACAAAATTGTTTTGTAGGGAAAAGGAGTTAACAATATTTACATAGTAGATTTGTCAACTCTTTCAGAAAATGAACTCACTTGCTTAAGTGTGTTAGTTAATGATCCCCTCCTATGGCACAAAAGACTTGGTCATGCCAGTCTAAATCAGCTAAACAAATTAGTCTCCAAAGACTTGGTTATAGGGTTACCTAATATCAAGTTCAAGGAAGACAAAGTTTGTGAGGCATGTGCAAGGGGGAAGCAGGTAAGGTCATCCTTCAAATCCAAGAAAATGGTAAGTACGTCCAAGACGTTGGAACTGGTTCATATGGATCTATGTGGTCCAATGACAACCATGAGCAGAGGTGGAAAGAAGTATGTAATGGTGCTGGTTGATGACTATTCTAGATTCACTTGGGTTTTATTTCTAACTTCCAAAGATGAAACATTTGACATGTTTTCTGCATTTGTTAGGAAAACTCAGAAACAATTAGGAAATCAACTTGCATCCATTAGGTCTGATCATGGAACTGAGTCTGAAAACTCTAAGTGTGCAGAGTTCTGTGATGAAAATGGGATAGATCATAACTTCTCTGCCCCAAGGACTCCACAACAAATGGAGTAGTTGAAAGGAAAAATAGAACTCTTGAGGATATGGTTAGAACCATGTTACTATCTAGCAAATTGCCTCACAGCTTCTGGGCAGAGGCTGTAAACACTGCATGTTACATCATAAATAGATGCAAGACCAGGCCTCTAGTAGAGAGGACTCCCTATGAGTTACTTAAAGGGAGAAAACCAAATATATCCCACCTTAGGGCATTTGGCTGCAAGTGCTATGTGCACAATAATGGAAAAGACTCCCTAGGAAAGTTTGATCCCAGAAGTGATGAGAGAGTATTCTTGGGATATTCTTCACATAGCAAAGCTTATAAAGTGTTTAATAAGAGAACTTTGTGTGTAGAAGAAAGTGTGCATGTAGTATCTGATAAAACTAACATTCTTTCTGAGAGACGGGAACATGAAGATGAAGCCATTGGACTGGTCAAAGACTTGGTTGAAGCATCAGCTCAAGTCAAAGTGACACCTACAGAAGGAACAAGTGATGGAATAGGTTCTTCCTTAGAAGGCAACCTGACGGGGGGAAGAAATCAAAGAGGATTTGAAATAAACTCCTTGAAATAACCTGTTCATGAACCTGTTCCTCAGCAAATGGCTGAAACATCCAGCAGAAGCCAGTTGGTTGTGAAACCTCACAAGTATCAAAGTTCTCATCCCATTGAGAACATTCTCATTGATCCAACATCTGGAGTCAAAACCAGATCACAATTAAAGAATTTGTGTGCTTTTGATGCTTTCTTATCTATCATTGAACCTAAAAATATTGTTGAGGCTTTGCAGGATGCAGATTGGGTGAATGCAATGCAGGATGAGCTAAACCAGTTTGAAAGAAGTCAGGTTTGGCACCTAGTTCCAAGACCCAAGGGCAGATCAGTCATTGGCACTAAATGAGTCTTTAGGAACAAACTTGATGAAGATGGAACTGTTACAGGGAACAAGGCAAGGTTGGTAGTCCAAGGTTACATCCAAGAGGAAGGAATAGACTATGATGAGACCTTTGCTCCAGTTGCAAGACTAGAGGCAATCAGACTTCTCATAGCCTTTGCAGCACATATGGAATTCACTCTTCATCAAATGGATGTCAAAAGTGCCTTCCTGAATGGCTACTTAAAAGAAGAAGTATTTGTGAAACAACCCCCAGGGTTTGAAAGCAAAGAATGTCCTGAGCATGTGTACAAGCTGGACAAGGCTCTCTATGAACTCAAACAGGCACCAAGAGCATGGTATGAAAGACTGTCAAAATTTCTACTAAAGCATGGGTACAAGAGAGGTAAAATAGATAGTACCTTATTCTTAAGGGAAAAAGTTAAGGACCTTCTTGTTGTGCAAATTTATGTTGATGACATAATCTTTGGGGCCACCACTGACAAGCTAAGCAAAGATTTTGCAAAACTAATGGGAAGTGAATTTGAAATGAGCATGATGGGTGAGCTTAACTTCTTCTTAGGGTTGCAGATCAAACAAAGTCAAAATGGAACCATGATTCATCAGCAGAAGTATACAAGAGAACTAATCAAAAAATTTAAAATGGAGGATTCTAAAGAAATAGACACACCTATTGCAACTGCCACTAAATTAGATATTGATGAACTTGGTTCATCAGTTGATCAGAAGTTGTATAGGGGTATGATTGGTTCACTCTTGTATCTTACTACCAGTAGACCTGACATTATTTTCAGTGTAGGGCTGTGTGCTCGTTTTCAGGCAAATCCAAAAGAGTCTCACTTGACTGCCGTCAAGAGTATATTAAGATATCTGAAAGGCACTACTGAATTGTGTCTTTGGTACCCTAAAGGTATTAATTTCAATCTAGTAGGATATGCTGATGCTGACTATGTAGATTTCCTAGTGGATAGAAAAAACACCTCAGGTATGGCACACTTCCTTGGTTCATGTCTTGTATCATGGGCTACCAAGAAGCAAAATTCAGTAGTCCTATCTACTGCTGAAGCTGAGTATGTAGCTGCAGCTTCTTGTTGTACTCAATTACTATGGATTAAACAACAATTGGTAGATTTTGGAATTGAAGTGGGATGCATGCCAATATTTTGTGATAACACTAGTGCTATAAGTATGACAAAGAACCCTGTTTATCATAAAAGGACCAAGCACATAGATGTTAGACACCACTTTTTGAGAGATAATTATGAGAAACGATTAATCTCAATAGAATTCTGTGCTACTGATAAACAAATAGCTGACATCTTCACCAAAGCACTGAATAGGGAAAACTTTGAAAGGAACAGGTTGGAATTAGGGATGATTAAGATCACCTAAAAAGGAACCAATTCAGAATGCAATGAAAAAAAAAAATATTGATGAAAAAAAAATCTTTTTTTTGGTTAGAAGTTCTGACTTTATGTAAATATCCAGACTAATTCTTACTCAGTCTCATACTCTAATCAGTATACTCCTGTGACGTGTGTTTATATTAATTCATTGATCTCTTACAAAGTTTTTTTTCTATTCTGATATCTGAGGCATAATCAAGAGAAGTTCTACTTGAAGAACCTGGTTCATCAGTATATGCTCATGAGAAAAGGTCAGGTATGTTTCTATACTTTGCACAATTAGAAAGATTAATATTCCAATCATGAGCAGAAGTCCTATTCTAACCAAACTCCTAAAAATATAACCGTTGAGCATTGAACCAGTTTCATTCTCCTAGAATTCTAAAGAAAACGGGACTATTTCCTAAAAACTAGCGTCGTCTATTTATCACTAAAAGACCGGAGTCCTAAAGGGATTAGACTCCTGATTGACCACTGCAAAAAGGCTGCTGTTACTGCACCTAATCATACTCTACTTTAAATACACTCCACATACTCCCATTTTAGTCCATAACCGTCATTAAGCCCTAAACCTCAAATCATCATCCTTCTCTCTAAAATCTCCAAAATCCCCAAAATTCTCCAGAAATTCTTCACCATGACTAATCCTCAAGAAATCCAGGAACTCCCCCACCAGTATCTTCTAACACATCCTCATCTGCACCTCCTAGCGACAATCCTAAACCCAGATTTCGCCGGCAGAAAATGTTGGCAAGAAAGACTGTGGCTACTGGTGCTCTGAGAACGGCTCTAA
>NW_017673331.1:78528-88488 GCF_001879085.1 Nicotiana attenuata
GATTCAAGTGTGCATTCTTGAAGCTACATGAACCAGAGTGAAGAACCAATTCCATTGTGTCTTTCTTTATTTCTAGTTCAAATATAGTAGGTGTTTTCATATTGTACCTTTCAGCTTTCATAGAAGCAATTGTATTAGGTAATTTGAGTATTCAAGTTAGAGTTAACTTGAAAGTGTCGCAGCAGTTGAGGCTGTGTGCCACACTGAGATTAGAGTTTAATCCTTAGGTTTACAAGAGTTTTGTAAATGCAGTTTTGGCTCAGTGATTTTAGTGGAAGTTTGGGAAAATCCTACTGAGTAGTAGGTCGTGGTTTTTTCACCTTTTGAGCCAGGTGTTTTCCACGTAAAAATCTCTGTGTTCTTTATTTTATGCACTCTTAATTTTGCAAACAGTAATAGTTAGTATACCTAGAAGAACCAGGTTCTTCTAGAGTGAAAATTAGGTACCACACAAATCACCCCCCTCTTGTGTGGTATTGACGTGTAGAACATCAATTGGTATCAGATCAGGTTATCCTTGAAGAGGTTAACACCTTAGGAGAAGATCAACAATGAGTGCACCACCTGGGAACTGGGAAGGGCAATCCACTGCCAGGCCTCCACTTTTCAATGGTCAGTACTATTCCTTGTGGAAGAACAGAATGAAAGATCACATTATAGGGGAAGATTATGAACTTTAGGACATAGTCACTGATGGTCCCCTAGCAACCACAAAGAAGAATGCTGAAGGAATTGATGTGCCAAAGACAAGGGCTGATTGCACTACTGAGGACCTGAGGAAGTGGGAGAAAAATGGTAAGGCTAAGAAGTGGCTTGTATGTGGACTAGGACCGGACGAGTACAGTAGGATCCAAAGCTATACAACGGCTAAGGAAATATGGGACACTCTGCAAGTGGCTCATGAAGGAACACCTCAAGTGAAAAGATCAAGAGGAACACTTCTATATTCTCAATATGAGAATTGTACTATGAAGGAAGGAGAAACTATCCAGGAGATGTATACTAGATTCACCACTTTGACAAATGAACTTGAATATCTTGGAAGGATTATCCTTGAAGAAGACAAGGTTGAGAAGATTCTGACAAGGGTTCTGCCAGTCACATGGAAAAGCAAAATCACTGCCATTCAGGAATCCAAGAATATTGCTACCCTTAGACTGGATGAACTGATTGGAAACTTAACTGCCTATGAAATGAGGAGACAAACCATGAAGATGGATACCCCCAAAAAGGAGAGAAGCTTAGCTCTCAGAATTGCTGAAGGTGCAGATTTGGAAGATGATGAAGTGGCTATGATCACTAGGGATTTCAAGAAGTACCTGATGAGAGGAAAGGGTTCTTCAAGAGGTACAAACTTCAATAAAACAAGAGCTCCGGAGAAACAGACCAATGAGGGATGCTACAAGTGTGGTAAGACTGATCACATGATCAAAAACTGCCCCCAATGGGAAATTGAGTGGAAGAAAGAAAGAGCTGAACGAAGGAACAGGTTCAACCAAAAAGAAACAAAGGTTCAACCAAGGCTATGGTTGCTGCTTGGGGAGAAACCTCAGATGAAGACTCAGAAGATGAAGCTGAGGAGGAGCAAGCACTAATGGTCATCGGAGAATCAGAAGATGAACAAGAGGTAAGTATTCTTCATCTCAAAGACAAGATTAAATTCTTATCTAAAGAAAGGCTGGCTGAGCTATTAATAGACTTCATTGATGAGTCTGAGATAATTAATAATGAGAAGGAAGTTCTGTCTAGGGAATGTGTGATTCTAAAAGCAAAATGTAAAAGTCTAGAGTCTAGGGCAAATGAGAGTGATAACAAAAATGCTGAGTTGAAGAACCAGGTTCTTGAACTTGACAACAGTGTCCTAGAACTTAGGTCTGAAAACTTAAAACTGAAATTAGGAACAGGAAAGAAGAAAGCTGATCACACATATCTAACTCTAGAAGAAAATTTGGGAAAAATGAAAGATGAATTATACAAGAAAGATGAATTGACAACCAAAAGCCAATTATGGATGCTCTTGCAGTTCAAGGAAAATCACTTCAGAAGCTGAGTGAACAGACAAAGAAGCTGAGAAAGACTTGGGCCTCGAACAAGTCGGTGAAGCAGTTGAGGAGAGAGGTAGAGAAGATGAAATCAGTTGGAGACCTACCATTGGAGTTACTATTACAAGACCAGCATCCAGTAGCTCACACTGAGCAGGTTCAGGAGCACGAGACTCAGGGAGAGCCCAAGAGGAGGAGAGTGATGCCCCGGTAGATGATGTAGAGATTCAGCTGGAGGAGCTGGAGGGAGGTACCTCTAGCCAGCCACAGGACCCCTTGTCAGACGATCCAGGCACCCAGCCACAGGACCCCATGCAGACGGAGGACCCATAGGGAGTTTTCTTTACTCTTCAATCCTCTCTTTTTTATCTTATTTTTGGTTAGTTAGCATTGAGTACAATGCTAGCTTTCATTTGAGGGGGTAACCCTACTTTTTGATGATTTGGTAGTTGGCCTGTAATGATGATACTATTTTTTTCTCTCCTTTATGCTTATTTTGCACTTTTGGTATGTATATAAACTTACTTTTTCATGTATATATTCATCCATCTTATGTATATTCGACTAATTCCCTATTGTACATATTTAGTTTACTTTCCGCATTTTACTTCATAGCTTCTTTTGCAATTTTCCTTATTAGCATAACTTCTTATTTCATTTAGTAGCTTCTTTTTTGGTTCGTAGCTTCTTATTTTATGAGTTTTTGTGTTCAATAAGCTTTTGATTTTCTTAATGCCACGGTTCTTTCCAAAGCTGGAGTTTGTGTGAACCGGGTGGCTCTTCCCGATGATGGATGGCATGACAACCTTCTTAAGGGTTTGAGACTGTTTCTTTTCATTTTTGGTGTAAATAGTAGCTAGTAAGTAATAGTGCCTCATGTAAAGCTTCACTTGGGCCTAACATATTTGCCTTTGACCTTATGGTTAGAAACAAATTGGTGTGTATAGGATGGTGATAGTTGTGACCTTGAGACTCTTGTGTTGACTAAACAATCATCAAGTGGTTTTTTGGAACCATTTGTGTTGCTCAAATCTTAGCTAAGGTTGTTGTGGGCCCCCGACTCTATCTCTTTAGCAATCTTATAGCTTGTGTGGTAAGGTATCGATTTGCAAGTTCAAGTCCCGTGCCAATGAGTCTTGAACTTGCCCTAAATGTTTGTTGAGGCAAAATCCTAAGTGTAGCTCGACTTGAGAAGTGATTATAGGCTCTCCTTGATCCTAATTGAGACTTAAAAACGTCCATAGTCCACCAATGATGATATCCGTAGTCAACCCCATTGAGCCATAGACCTTATTCTTTCAAAAACCATGATACAAACCTTTATCCGTTCTAAAATGATCCTCTCTTGGCACCCGATCTTTCCTTAGCACAAGGCAAAAGCATAAGTTTGGGGGGAGAGACGAGAAATGCAAAAGTGATAAAATGTACAAAATGAAGAAAAGGAAAGGCAAAAAGAAAAAGAAAGAAAATCCAAAAAGTCAAAAAGAAAGTGAACAATGAAGAAAAAAAATGAAGGGAGTCAATAAAAGCAAAAATGAAAGGTTTGGAAAGACTAGAAAGGAGAAAAAGAATTAAAATGAACAAGAAAGAGTTACAGTGTGTCTCTCTAGCCCTTAAAGAAGTAGTAAATGACTCAAAGAGTCAAGAAAATGTGTGCCAAAATGAAGCAAATGAAGTGCTTAAGGGAAGATGAAACCTTCTTAAACCAATATATCCCACCCTGAACCAAAAGCCTTCATTACATCCCCACAAAAGTCCTACATGATCTTGAGTTGAGTGAGCTTACGTTAATGGTCACTCACATGAGGGGCAAGCTTATGGTACTTAGAGTCGGACTTGTGACCTTCCTTTGAGAGAGATAAGTGTGTTTTTCACAATCCTCGTTCTGAGTGATACAATCTAAAAGTGAGGTTTTGCTTATGGAGAGTTGAGGAGTATGAGTATGGGTTCCACAATGACCAAAGTAGTAGAAAGAGTTTCCTTAATGAGTTGAGTCAACTCTTGATGCTTTTGTGTTGCACTAAATCCATGGTGCTTAAAACAGGTTGAGTGTTGTTAATGACGCATTTGAGTTGAGGGAAATTGTTAGTCCCAATTGATGCTATATGAGGTCACTTTAGGACAATTGAATTTTCTTTTCTCTTATCTTAAGGAGGTAGGAATTACTTTGTTTGCTTGAGGACAATCAAAAGCTTAGGTTTGGGGGAGTTGATAACTAGCGATTCTAGTCTATTTTACACTCCTTTTTCCCTAAGTTTTGGATTAACAGTGCATACAAGTAATCCCGAAAGCTAACATGTTATGCTTGTTTGTAGTGTTTGGTCAAAAAGAGACAAGGAAGTCAAAAACCAGCTCAAAAAGGAGTGAAACCTGCACAAGGGCAAAGCTGAGTCAACTGAGCACTACAGCGGAAAATCAACTGCGGACGCGGAGGCTGCACCGCTGAGGCGGCCTTGATCTCGCGGTCCGCAGTGGCAAGGTTTAGAGAGAAGCATTTTTGGGATTGCAAGTCACCGCTGACCGCAGTGCTTTTATGCGGCAGCGGTGCCTCTACCGTGACAGCGGTCATTTTATCGCGGTCAGCGGAGGAGAGATTCACAGAGTCCGAAGTTCAGCAGAAAGTAGAAGACTGCGGTCCGCGCTTGATTTTATGCGGCTGCAGTAGGCTCACCGCGACAGCGGTCCATTTTTCGCTGTCAGTGGTACCTCCGTAGGGGTATTTTTGTCCGGAAAATTTAGCTGTGTATAAATACTTCTTTTTTAGATTTTTAGGTCATCTGTTAATTAGTTGAGCACGTGAACCGCCTACTTTTGCCTTTTTGAGTAATTTTATAGCTAGTTTAGCAATTAATCTTAGATCTTCATTTTTTATGGGTTATTATTCATCTAAATCTTCGATTTCTTCAGTTATTATGAGTAGCTAGATCCATTAGCTAGGGTTGTGGCTCAACCCTAGTGTGGGTATTTAATGGGTCTCCTATTTTAGGGCTTAGATATTTATAGGTGAATGATATTTGGTCTGATTTGTGCTTTTAATGTTGAATTGGTGATTGCAAACACTAATTTGTGCCTTGTTGACTTAGGCTCTTCTTGAGAAAGAGAGCCCAAGATTAGGAAACTCAGGCCAACAAGGAATTGGGGTGCATTCTATCTCATTCAAGAGATTGATAGCCCCAATTAAAGGGTTAAACCTAAAAATAGTAATACCCGACTTGAGCCAACTTTGCTTGCACAATGTGAACACCCAATTGGATTTAAGAGAGCCAAGTAGGGCAAAGTCACTCAAACTACCGAGAGGTATAGAGTGAGTAGTTTCGTGCATTGGCTATATCACAATCCCAACAATAATTTTGCCCTAAGTTTTAGATCCCATTAGATACTCACCTAGGAGTAAGTCACTTCCCTAGTGCCTTTCCATCAATTAAGAAAACCTTACAAAAATATCACACTTAGTCTAATTACTTGCATCTTTAGTATAAAAATAGAATAGTGAACAAATAAGAATGATTGGAAGTGCAATTAAGAACATCGCACATTGCTAGATTAGATAGGAATCCAATTCCAAACCTTTCTTAGCTCTCTGTGGATTCGATCCCGACTTATGGGGTAAAAGCTACATCTACCTCTCTTGCCACTCTATAGTGGTGTTTGGCTGGCTTCGGTCAGATACCAAATCCCCCTCCAAAGAATCTTGATTATTCCCTCAAATGCGCCTATTGTTCTGATGCTCCAGGGCATGACAAAGAGAAGTGCTGGCATTTGAAAAGGGCAATCCAGGAGCTCATCGATACAAACTAAATTGTAGTCCAAAGCCTAGACACGCCGAACATCAACCAAAATCCTTTGCCAGCCCATGCAGAGACGCATATGATTGAAATAGTTCATAAGGATGGGGAACCCAGGAAGTCTTCCAAGTCCGTCATGATGATTCGGGCCGGTGAAAGTAATTTGGTTAAAGCTCCAGACTCTACCAAAGCAACTCCCTTGACAGTTGAAGAGGTGACAGAGAAGCTGAGCTCGCCCAATTTGAAGCCACCGGTGTTGGTCGTGAAAGGGTCTTCGAAAGATATTGGGGCAAGTCAGGAAAGTCCAAAAGTGGTAGTGCCAGGGGCCCCAAAAAAGCCTGTCATAGTTGTGAAAGGGGCTTCTATTACCCCTATTGTCATCAAACCAGTGACCCAGCTGCCAGTGGTGGATACCAAAGCCGTTCCGTTGAATTACAAGCAAGTGATAGTGACATACAAAGGAAAAGAGGTCGAGGAAGAAGTCAACGAAACCAAAGGATTGACTCGTTCTGGAAGATGTTTTACCCCAGAAGAATTAAGGAAAGCCAAGCCGTTTAAGGATAGTCAAATGCCAGTAAAAATAGGTCACCGAAGAAGAGGCTGAGGAGTTCCTGAAAAATATGAAAGTGCAAGACGATTCTATTGTGGAGCAGTTATGGAAAACACCAGTTCAGATTTCTCTTTTGTCTTTGCTGATACATTCAGATGAACATCGGAGGGCCCTGATGAAGATTTTGAATGAGGCACATGTTCCTGATAAGATCACAGCGAATCACTTGGAAAAGATAGCTAGCAAGATCTTCGAAGTAAACAGGTACATTAATAGTGCTCTCAAGACTCAAGAGAAACATATCATTAAAGTTTTGGGCTCAAGTGGTGGAATAAAATTTCTCAACAGGGAGCACTTTATCCGCTTAGTAGACCTAGCCTATGTGACTTTGAATTAGTCAACCACAGGAAGTTGTTTCTGATATTAAGTGGACATTTGGACATAAAAATTGTGAAATTTATTTCTTTTAAATGAAAATAGTATTTGAAAATTAGAGTTATATTTGAACATGAATGCAATTTGGAGCTATGTTTGATTTTTTGTGAGCGATTTGAAGTGAAACTTTTTGAAAAATAACTTTATGAAATCTTTTAAATTTCCGAAAATTTTCAAAATTCAACTTCAAGTGAAATTTGAATTTCATGGCCAACACTGACTCCGAAATAATAAAAAAAATTCGGGCTAAACAGTCCCTAAATGCCTAAAGCAATAAAGAGAAATCACGTGACTACTAGGAAGGATTAAAAACTATAACAAATTACTTAGTTCCACATATACTTTTTACAACTTGTTGGCCAATCTTCTAAAATTAATTTTATGAGCCCGTTCGGGTTAGCTGATTGTAAATAGTTGATAAACTTGAAGTACTGATAAGTATTTTAAATGTTGAAATTAATTTTTTAAATAAGCATTTATGTGTTTGGATAGACGTGTTGAAACTGATAATAAGGTATTCTTTATTAAAATGACTAAAATACTCAAAAAAAATTACTATAAAAGATTATAAATTAAAAAAAAAAAATTGTAACACTACTAGAATTCCGGAAAAAAGCGACCAGCAAAAGCGACCAACGTTGGTCGCTTATTGGCCAAAAAGCGACCAACCACGCCTGGTCGATATTAAGCTGGTCCCTTTACCTTAGGGACCAAAGTTGGTCGCTAAATAACGACCATCGTTGGTCTCCCAGGTAAAAGGACCAAATTTTCTGGGCAAAGCATATAGCGACCAACTTTGGTCGCTCAAATATTTTAATATTATATATTTGGCGACCAAAGTTGGTCTCTAGATGTAAATAACGTTTTATTTTTATTTATTTTTAATCATATTAAGCGACCAACTTTGGTCGCTATATTAATAAATGTTATAATTTTTTATTTATTGGGCGACCAATATTGGTCGCCAATGGAAAGAATTAATTTTTTTTTTAACTTTAAGCGACCAACCTTGGTCGCAAAATTACCAGAAAATTATTTTTTTTAAGTGAATAGCAACCAACTGGACACCAAAGTTGGTCGCTTTTTTGGTATATTTTTGGCAGAAACTGCCTATTTTGGCTGCTACACCACCTGCCAGCTTATACCAAATATCCTAAACAAGCATTTTATGCCAGCAACAACAACAACAACACTAAAACGCAACAAAATATAAAGATCAATAGAACTAAAACATTAAGCTAACAAAACTAAGTTAATGTTTATTACAAGCTCATTCGAAAACTAGTTCTATTGTCTAGTTCAAAGTATATAAAGTACTCAAGGAGTATTCTTTTAGCATCCTCGTTCGAAAGTTGGATTGTCTCGGCCGACTCGTTAGGTGGCTAACTTCGTATGAATTCCCCCACATCAGCTCTTAAGCGAACCTATAAGAAAAATTATATTGAATTAATATTTCAAAATTTATATAAAAGTAAATCAAAATACTTAATGATAAGTAAAAAAACTTACATGTATAGTCGAGGCTCGACCCTCGACCCACCTTTCTGAATCAAGTTCTTTCTTCTTCTTTACAATACGAGTTTCATTGAATAACTCATCTTTCTTCATTGGCATCATAAAGCTGTCCGGTGGCTTTGGTGATTATCCTCATGGTACTATTACTCGGGATGAACTTGGATACAGAGAATAACTTGGATACAGTAGCTGACAGGGTGTGTCTTTTGATTAATTGTTGTTCTCGTTAGCGACAATGATGTTGAGACTGCAATGACATGTGTTTCAACTAGAGATGGTATAGGCAGGAATTTTAACATTTCCTAAGTAGATAAAAGAAAGATTATAGAGGAATTCTCTACTTCATTTTCCAAGAAGAAAAGAAGTTTAATTGAGAGTGACAAGGGTGATGGTGATGGAATGTTTTCCGTTGGTCATGGCAGTTCCCATAAAACGGGGATCATAAGACTCTATGATGACAGAGATTATAGGAAGTTTTGTTCTCAACTTTCTTCCAAGTCTGATCCGTACAAGCTTAATGGGTTATTGGTGATATATTCTTCTGAATCCGAAGAATATATCACCAATATCCCACTAAGCTTGTACGGATCAGACTTGGAAGAAAGTTAAGAACAAAACTTCCTATAATCTCTGTCATCATAGAGTCTTATGATCCCCGTTTTATGGGAACTGCCATGACCAATGGAAAATATTCCATCACCATCAACCTTGTCACTCCCAATTAAACTCCTTTTCCTCTTGGAAATTGAAGTATAGAATTCCTCTATTACCTCTTCTTTTATCTACTTAGGAAATGTTAAACTCCTACCTACACCATAACTATTTGAAACACATGTTCTTGCCTTCTCATCATCGTTGTCGCTAATGAGAAGAACAACTAAAGGCACACACTGCCAGGTACTGTGTCTTAGTTATTCTTGGTAGAAGTTCCATTGCATGTCTAATATTACCATCAACCCCTTCTACAAAATCCTCCCGCAATCTAAAATTCCAATACGTAAATCAAAATTTTAATTCATATCCTAAATGTTCAATTCATATCCTAAAGGTTCAACTCATATCCACAAAAGTTCAAGTCATATCCTAAAATTTCAATTTATATATATACTAAAATTCCAATACATAAACCAAAATTTCAATTCATATCCTAAAGGTTCAATTCATATCCTAAAGGTTCAACTCATATCCACAAAAGTTCAAGTCATATCCTAAAATTTCAATTTATATACTAAAATTTCAATACATAAACAAAAATTTCAATTATATCCTAAACGTTCAATTCATATCCTAAAGGTTCAACTCATATCCACAAAAGTTCAAGTCATATCCTAAAATTTCAATTTATATACTAAAATTCCAATACATAAACCAAAATTTCAATTCATATCCTAAAGGTTCAATTCATATCCTAAAGGTTCAACTCATATCCACAAAAGTTCAAGTCATATCCTAAAATTTCAATTTATATACTAAAATTCCAATACATAAACCAAAATTTCAATTCATATCCTAAAGGTTCAATTCATATCCTAAAGGTTCAACTCATATCCACAAAGTTCAAGTCATATCCTAAATTTAATTATATACTAAATTCCAATACATAACCAAAATCTCAATTCATATTCTAAAGGTT
>NW_017673331.1:92735-106996 GCF_001879085.1 Nicotiana attenuata
TAGTCATCGGTAGTTGTTGTAACGGATTCCTACTCACTTTTATTTATTTAACTATATATATATTAGCCATTTATAATAATTTAAGCGACCGTTCTAGAACCACGGGATCCGGGGGTGCCTAACACCTTCCCTCGGGTCAACAGAATTCCTTATTCAGAATTTCTGGTTCGCAGACTCCAATTGGGAAGTCGAAATTTTCCTCGATTTGGGATTCAAATTAAACCGGTGACTTGGGACACCAAAAGCTAATCCTATCCCAAGTGGCGACTCTAAAAAATAAATAAATAATCCCATTTCGAATAATGTCACTTTTACTGGAAAAACTCCCTTATACATTTATCCTTTCGGAGTAGGTGTGTAAAAAAGGAGGTGTGACATATATAAGCTATATTAATATAATATTACCTAATACGCTTATAGTTAGTGCATAGTACAGCGTAACTATATATATTATACATATATATATAAGCTATATTGATATAATATTACCTAATACGCTTATACTTAGTGCATAGTACAGCGTAACTATATATATTACATATATATAAGCCATATTCGATATAATATTACCTAATACGCTTATACTTAGTACATAGTATATTTTAGTCTATTCATCTCTTGTGTTACAAAAGTGTTAACAGCTTACATTTATATTATTTAGATAGTAAGTACAAAAGTGATTTTTAATTTTGACCATTGTTGACCTGAAAAGAGACCAACTTTGGTCGCTAATTATACTTAAATTTAAATTAGCGACCAAAGCAATTTAAATCAGATTTATTTATATTTTATATAATATTTAAAATAATAATATAATTGTTAAACGGGTCCCATATTAGCGACCAAAGTTGGTCTCTATTTTATAAGCGACCAACTTTGGTCGCTAACTTTGAATTATATTTATTTATATTTTATAATTTTTTTTAAATAATAATATAACTATTAAAATTTAGAAAGTGGGTCCCACTATAGCGACCAACGCTGGTCGCTAATCTCAGTATTTCTTTGACCAAGCAAGTCTGACCAGTCCGGTCAACATTTTGACGAAATTATTAACCAAATAGCGACCAACTTTGGTCGCTAATGTATTTAAAATAATTATTTTAATATTTTCTCCAATTTAGAGACCAACGTTGGTCGCTTTTCTTGACAGACCAACTTTGGTCGCTAAAGTTTGGTCGCTTTTTTCCGGAATTCTAGTAGTGTAAAGAAAAGGATGAACAACAAATATGATCTACTTTGCAAGATATCAAACAACCTTTGTATTAGCAAATCCAGTGAACTTTGCTGAAAAATAATTAGGTAGTGCGAAAGAATTAATGTTGTATACATTCCCTTTTTTCCTTGTACGTGGAAACTATGTTTATCTGTAATTGAAGTGAAATGTATCTCTTGAACTTCCATCCATTTAAGCAGATCCAAGGAAATTCTTGAACCAGTTCACAGAATTCTTAGGATATCTCTTGAGGTTGTCCTTGTAATCCACATAATAAAGACCAAACCTCGACGAAAATCCAGCTGCCCATTCCCAGTTATCCATCAGAGACCACACAAAGTATCCTTTCACGTTGCAGCCATCTTCTCTGCATATTCAGCAAAATATAGCTGTATTAAACATATACTTCCATAGTAAACGATAAATAAGTAGTGTTTTATGTTTGTTGACCAAGTTGTAGCTAGTATCGATGCTATTTGAATAGCTTACTTGATAGCAGCTAACAGGTTAGTAAGATATTCATTGTGATATTTGATCCTTTTTGTATCCTTGAGAGCATCTTGTCTCGATACGAATGCATTATTTGAATCATCCATTCCTGTAACAGTCGCAAGCAAAGGATTCTTGTTTCATGATAATTAACAAAAGGGAAATGACATAAAAATGTCATGAAATGACATGGTTTAGTACCTGCATTGCTGATTTAAAGACTTACCATTTTCAGTGATTATGATTAGAGGGTTCCCATACTTTTGCTTTATGTAGTTCATTAAGCTTCTGATTCCTTGAGGTACTATGTACAACCATATGGAACTTGCCTGCAAGTAAAAATTATCGGTGATATCAATTCTCAAAACTACAGTAACTAAAGGCCGGCAGTATTTAACTTGCTTCAAAATTAAAGCTTCTTTCTCTGGTGACCTGAAAATGGTTAATTGAATGAAGTTACATACCCTTTCTGCTATCGGCGTTAATCCTTTGAATGCTGCAAGATACAAAAGCATGGCGAAAACGCTTACTTCTTAATGTAGAATGAGTCTCATAAATCGGGTAATGAGTAAATAAAGAAGGCGTTAATGACATACGGAGGGTAATGGCACCAGAGTCTGCGAGGGAGTCATTGAGCAGAACACCAATTATGTTGGTTTTGCTCTTGCTGGCATACCATGTAGTATAATGATTTATGCCTATGAAATCATAGGAACCTTTCACAAGAGCAGATTCAGCTGGTGAAAATTTTGGCAACCGGTTTCCCACTCTATTTACCATTGAACTTGGATACCTTCCAAGCATTATAGGTTCAAGATACCTGAATTCAGTTACAAATCATTTCACCATCAAATTAAGTCTCACACTGAATATTCCAGGACACGTTTTAACAATTGGACGCGAAAAATGAGTAGCATTTAGACTACTACAACAAAATATTACCAGTCTAAGTTAAACTCAATGGCCCTTTGTGTTGCTTCAATGTCATCTTTGGAGTTTGTCAAAGGCTCATACCAAAAGGTATCTAGTGATATCCCAATTGATCCATGTTGTATTGGCTGCAACAGCAAATGATCACACAAAGATTAATCTCTTTTTTAAGCAAAATGACATTTATTGCTTCCTTTCTCTTATCCAACAACTTTACCTTGTACTTTCTTTTGTAAATGTCAACAACAGTTGCATGAGCAAGTAGTAGATTATGAGTAACAATGTAAGGTTCAGTTGCAGAGCTTCCAGCCCTGCAAAAAATTTTGAGAAGGATGGAACATCGCCCGGGCGCTTGAAGCCCTACATCAAATCCTTGAATGGCAACAGTATGTGGCTCATTGATAGTGATCCAGTTCTTCACTCTGTCACCAAATTTTTGGAAGCACGTCTCCGCGTATATTGCAAAATCTTTTCTGTTTAAATGAACTTAAAATGTCACATAATACAAATCCAGACAAAGATTAAACAGTTAAGTTGGAAAATATGTAGTGAACTTAATTACATGATCTGCGGGCTTAGCCATCCGTTGTATTTGTCTTCTAGAGCTTGAGGAAGGTCCCAATGGTATAGTGTTACATACGGTTGAATTCCTGAGGATTAACATACATTAATTGTAAAAAACAACTAATCTTTGATGTAAGAATTTTTTTAACATAAATGCTGAAAGAAATATATACTACTATCTAAAAAAGATAGAAGAGTGGGAATGTCAATTGTACCATTAGCTAGTAAAGCATTGATCAACTTATTATAGTGATCAACTCCAGCCTGATTGATTTCTCCAGTTCCATCTGATAATAATTAGAAAGACAGAGTTAATTATGTTAGAATTTGGACTTAATTGGTTTATAGCATGAAAAAGGACAGTGGTTTCACACAAGTAGATAAAATTTAAGGCGTTTTCCTAATTTAATTATAGAGTAAAATCCAGTTTACCCCCTTAACCTTTAAGGCATGGGAAACTATACCCCCTTCACATTTTGAATGGGAACGGCAACCCCCTTATAATCAAAAATCAGTTGGAAAAGAAAAACTATTATCACTAAAAATAAAATTCAGAATAAACCCTCTTTTTGGAGGGAATAGTTTTAGCGCCAGAATATGTTTGGCACTATACCATGCAGACACGGAGTTAGCGCCATAATGACTGCTCGTCGTGAACTAGAAGACTTTGTACATCCATTTTACCATGTTTCGACATTCAAGAAAGCTTATTCTGGGACAATTATTCCAATACCAGATCAATCACAATGGGACATTGCACCGGGTGATCCTATTCTACCACCTGAAGCTTCAGATGATAAACCCGGAAGACCAAGAAAGAGCAGGAAAATAGGTATAGATGAACCAATAAATCCCAACAAGGTGAGGAAGTTTGACTATCCTCATGAATGCAGCAACTGTCATGAGATCGGACACAATAAAAAGACATGCAAAAATCCCAGCAAGCCAAGGCAAAAAAGAATTGTTCAGGTATTTTTCTTGATTTAGCTTAAGCTTTTTATTTTTCCTCTTTTTTCTTTTTATACTTGATTTGGCTTTTTTTTTTGTGTGTGTGTTCAATAGAACAATGGAAGAGGTGCTAATGGTGTGAGTGAGCTTAATAAGTTACCCACTAATCCTAGAGTTTGGGAAAGAGGAATAGAAACAGAGATAAATAATAATAGCTATGGTAGAGCAACAACTAGAGGCAGGGGAGCAACTAATTTGCAGTCCATGAATGGTAGAGGCAGGGGCAGAGGAAGAGCGAGAGGAATAGGAAAGCAAAATAAACATGGTCCATATTGTGGAATAGGGAACTGGAATGGTATCAGAATGTCAAACATGGACCAATTTGTACTGGCCTCACAGGTAATAATAGGGTATTTTTCATACCATAGGTTAATATAGTANAGGTTCAACCACCTAGACCAAGTCAAATTGCTTCTTCAGCTACACAACTTGGAACATCTCAATTGCACAGGCAACCAACACCTTTTGGAGATGCTATTTTCTCGAGCGTCAACAACTGGACGAGTTGTCCAATATAGTGCAGGAAACTCATCTAGTGAGTGGGATAGCGTCCTTGACTTTGCATCAAGGATGTTCGTTGATTAATAGTCCAAATTGTGAGGGATCATCTAATTTTCTCAATTTCGATTACAATTAAAGTTCTTTGGATCAACCAATCAAGGCACATATGTGTTGGAACAATTGAATTTGCATGGTCATGATATTTTTTTAATATATTCAATGAGTGATTGAGTTTATTCCAACATGTTCATTGTTGTCCTTTAACAATTGCAGTTCTTTGGTACTTATATTTATTTAATGGTAGGGAATGAAAAATATTCCAATATGTTCATTTTTTTAAGTTACTGGGAATGTACTAGCGCCAAAACTATTACCTCCAAAAAGAGGGTTTATTCTGAATTTTTATTTTTAGTGATAATAGTTATTCTTTTCCAACCGATTTTTGATTATAAAGGGGTTGCCGTTCCCATTCAAAATGTGAAGAGAGTATAGTTTCCCATGCCTTAAAGGTTAAGGGGGTAAACTGGATTTTACTCTTAATTATATGTTGCAAAATAAAGATTATATTATAGTTACAACATAATATATAGGGAAGTGCACAAATAGCTGTTTTTAGAACCCCTCTTTTGAAAAATAGTCAATTTTTTTTTTACGTATAACAACCTCAAAATCAATTCCAGACTCTCTAATCTGAAGTTGACACCGCTGGTCTGAAATTTCAAAATTTAGACCTTCAGTTCCGAAGTGTAGATGAAAGTCTGAAATTAAGCTCTATTTGACATGTCTAAACTTTAAATAGTTTGTCAAAGCTGACTATATTTTTGGGGGAAATTCAAAAATAGCTAGATTTACAAGTGGTTATTCAAAAATAGTCACAGTTTCAAAAGTAACCGAAATTTAGCCACTTTTCATGTAAAGATAAATTTGAACGAAAACACTGTTCAAAATTCGGAAAATACTCCAGCATAATATACTGGAGTTCCAGCATAAGTATACTGGAACTCCAGCATATTATAATGCAGTTCCAACATAAGTATACTGGAACTCCAGCATAATATACTGGAGTTCCAGTATAATATACCGGTCCAGCATAATATGCTGGAAGTTCATACACAGGTGCTCCAATCTCCAGTATATTATGCTAGAACTTTCCGTGTGTTGGAGTTCCAGCATAATATGCTGGAAGTTCATACACAGGTTATGCTGGACCGATCCCTGTTGCAGCAAAATAGTGGCTATTTTTCAATGACTTTGCGAATGCTGGCTATTTTTTAATGACCAATCCGAAAACTGGCTAGTCCGTGCTATTTTTACTATAATTTTTTTTAAAGGGAAAATGACACAATATCGCCACTCGCAAAATAATAGCCAAAAAATGTATATTTGTTGTATATATATATATATTTTGTATGTTATACACAAAAATTATATAAATTTTATATACTTTTCTATAGTTCTTGGCGCGGCGTAAAAGTTGAAAATAACCGTTTTTACGTTTTTTTTTTTTTTTTTTTGTTAAATAGAAGTGCTCAAAGCGGCTATTTAACCCAAGTAGGCAAGTAGGAAAAAGGGAAAGAAGCTTTACTAGGGAATATTCTGGCCCAAGCAATAGAAAATCTATAAGCATCCATTCCCATATTCTTCATAAGCTGTATATCTTCCTGTTAGAAAAACAGAGCATTGGAATTATTTGATGGTTTATAATTTTGATATAAAGAAAGGAAGTATGGAAAATGTTACTGTAATATAGTGTTTATAAATATGAATAGATTTACCGGGTACTTGTGATACTGATCCACGGCTACATCACCATTGCTAAAATCAAGTACTTTACCTACAAAATCCATCCAAATTAGCAGTAATATTTACTGATTAAGTAAGCTGGGCATAAAAATTATAATTTTTGAAAAACAGTAGCATTTGGAGTTAAATTGAAGAGTGGTATTTGAAATTTGAAATTATGTTTGGAAATGCATTTGACTTGATAAATTATTACAGTTTCGTGAGTGGGAAAAAAGTTTTTCCGAAAAATTGGGTTTTGAAAAACCTATTTTCGAAAAATATAAAAAAACTTACAAAATTTCATGGACAAACACATTTTTAAAACAAAAAATTTTAAAAAAAAAAACCGAAAAAGGAAAAAAAATCTGTGGACAAACGGATCATAAGTCTCATTTTGCTAAAAAAAATCATCAATAGACAATATTAGCAAAGTTTTACCAAAAGAATGAGAAAATTTATCCCATATGGTTGGACCTCTTCCATCCTCCTTTACAGCCCCTTCAAACTGCAATATAATGCCATGGGCAATGAGTTATCAGTTTGAATTGTTATAACAAGCTAGTAACACATAAATTATAAAGCACTACATATATTCAATTTTATAGTGGCGGAGCTAGAATTTTCGTTAAAGGGTGTCAAAATATATAAAAGTAAACATACAAGGAAATTAAGAGGAGTCAATACATAGTATATATACATATAATTTATTTATTTTTACCTATTTACACAGTGTATTTTTACATACCAATATAATTTTTTCTTTGATTTACGATCTCTTAAACATTCTTAGATATTTTTAATTAGAAAAAAATTGTGATATAGTAGCTTGATAGAGTTTCTAAGTATGCAAATTTTATTCAAGAAAGTTGAGGACTCTATATCGTAGTTGGCACTAAAAATCAGATGCATTGGCCAATCACATTCTTTTTCTTTTTCTTCCTTTGGGACGGATGGAGTTCAATTTTATATAATTAGGAGAAGATTATATGTTATGATCAAGCTTATATCGAGATATAAACATAAAGTCCATTGTAATTTTAGGCACCTCAACCTTAACATTTGAATTAGCTCATCGACTTTAGTTACGTTATAATGATGAGTCATGGAAAAATCAAAAGCTACAAGAAAAAGTCCAGCAGGGAAGTGGAAAAAAATACCTATTCTCTTTCTTAATTTTCATAATTAAATATATAGCAACTTTTAATTTTGTAATTTTAACTTGTCTCTAAGTTATTATACTTTTATATACTTAGATACAGATATACACCCTATTTTCCAAAACTAAACACTTAACACACCTTTGTAAAGTAAAAATATTATTAAGAGAATATTTGGGTAGAATTGTCATTCTAATTAAGGGGGTTAAGTGCATGATTTTGAAATATAAAGGGTTGTATCTACAGCTTTGTTATATTACATGGGTGTTCAATGTAATTTACTTTTGATTTAGTGAGCTGTTTGATACGTAGCATAAAGATAAAGTAACCCAATCGAGAAAATGTAAAGATGCTTAGTAAAAATTCCCAACTTTCTTGACGCAATGAGCACTCTCCCTCATCAAATAACGGATTCTGTTATATTGACCGAACCAACTTTTATTGATGCTTCCATTTCTGTTTTTTTAATTTTATTTAATTAGGAATATTTACATTTATCTATAACAATAAAGTCACACCATTGGAGATATTTCACATTTATGAGAGAAGTTACGACAGCCTATATAATGTAATCATATACTACACGTTTATCTAATTAAGGCTCCAACGTTTTATTTTTTCCTTATCCTTTTACCATTTTTGAACTTTGTTACCTACTTAATGCGAATCTTTTGGCTATGTGGTAGAAAAAAACAAAAGAAAAAACAAAGAGATTCTAGTAGAAAATGACGTTCAATTAAAGCATCAATTTTATTAATAAAGAAAAGATGATAAGGACAGGGATTGCTAGCTAGCTTTTACACTTCTATATACCAAAATACCAAACTAATAGTTGAAGTAAAGAATGGACTGAAAGCTCCAACAAACCCTGATTTTTATCTAAGTAAATGTACTATTAGTATTCTTTATTAAATAGAGAAAGTAATCTTAAAGCCATGAGAAGATGATCTTAGAAACTATTGTTTGTTGCCTTGGACTAATAAAGGAGAATAAGAAAAGATGAAAGAAACTAAATTAATTAATTAATTATTTAATTATTCGTGGTTCAGGAAAAGGATAATAAAATATGAAGAAAGAAAAAGAATATAAAAAGTTATACTGAATGGATATAGAATGAGTGATTCACATGCATGTGAAGAGAAGAAGACAAACCTGGTAAGCAGAAGAAGCAGTCCCAAAAACAAAACCCTTTGGAAAGTTATTTCTGCTAATATTCTGTGCTGAATATGTATGAAACCCAAGAACAAAGACCATAAGTATTGCCCAAAGAGCAATGTCTCTCTTCTTTAACATAGTTTTTTTTTCTCTTCTTTTTTGGCCTTTGGAGATGGAGAAGCTTTCAAAGTATATTTCAAGATGATCAAGACAAAAGGAGAGGAAAGTAACTAAAGGGGTTTATCAATTCTATATTTTAGAATGTGGTTAGTATTACTTGTGTTGTGTATTTATAAAGGCTCACAAAAGGAATGGATAAAGTTTTTTTTTTCTTTTTGGTAAATAAAAATAAAGAGGAGGATGTTGGTTGTTTAGTGAAGCAAAAAACGGTGGTCCGACTACTAATGGGAAAGGGAAAAAGAAGAAGATAACTTTTTTTGTTTAATACGAGAATTCTTTTTTAGTACTTGTTATTTTAGCTTCTTTTTTTTTTTTATTTTTGGGGGGGTGGGGGTGGGGTGGGGTGCGCTTGGGGAATGGGGGTGTGTTAATGGGCATGATGATTGGTCGTTTTCACACTTATATGGGTATGGAGGTGGATGGGAGGGGGGGTTGATAATGGGGAAGGTGGTGGGGTATTTCTTGAAGTATAAAAATCTGTTTCATCATCCATTATGAATGCAAATTTAGTTAAGAGTTTGATTTATGTAAACCAAGAGTTTAAGAAAATTTTAGCATTATAAGGTCATTTTTACTTGTTATACTAGGTAATTTGTTTTAAAAAAATCACATTAAAGAGAATAATACTTTACGTTATGATCTAAAAATGTGGAAATTTCTTTATTAATATTATCTTGAGTTGTATATAAATTAAACTTAATTAGTTATAAATGAGCTAGTTGCTATGTATGCCATGGACCCATGTGGAATCCGGAACCAAAATGTGAATCTTTCAGACTCAAAATACTTTTTTAGGTGGAAAAAAAAAAGTTATCATTTTATATAAAACACGGTTATGAACCACGTTTTACCTTAACGGCCATTGGGGACGTTAAGGTAAAGCGCGGTTTGTTACTGCGTTTTACATAAAATGCGTTAATGAACCGCGCTTTACCTGGAAGCTGATAAGACGGCTATATAAAGCGCGGTTCATTACTGTGTTTTACATAAAACACAGTAATAAACCGCACTTTACATGTTTTGTGGGCCTACCAATAACTCTTCTGCGCTTAACTGACATAACAATAATTCAAATATGTAAAACGTCCTTTTAAATTGCTTTTTACTTCCAAAAATTTGACCTCAACCCCCCTCCCCTCTGGATTGGGCATTGCCTTATTTAAAGGCATTAAGGGTTTTGAGAAAAATCATTCAAAAATACTCCAACTTCGTGATAAATTCTTCTTGTTGTTGAATTCTCAAGCTTTTATGTCTAAAGTACGAAAAGTAAGGGTTTCATTATATTGGGGGGGGGGGGGGTGAGGTTGTGGTGGCGAATAACTCAATGAGCTATAGTTTATCTCCACAGAGTCATGTTAAGTTGCCACTTACAATGGATTACGATAGACAGGTATCGTTGTTATGCAATAAAATGAGGCTGAGCAAACGTTCGGTGAATCTTAAAATAACCGGAAGATATCCGTATTCTGTGATTCCGCAAGGGGTTGCTTGTTACGCTGACTCCGCAAGGGGTTGCTTCTTACCATGGTCTCGTCGGGCTCCTGAATATAAGCATCCGTCGCTTCCTGCTCAGCATCGCACAAAGTGGCATCCGTGACGGGCTGAGATGAAGCCTTAATAAGAAAATTATAAAGTTATTTATTGCGAATCAATGAGATAAAAACATATTTAAATTTAATAGTAATACAAACATACCTGCACCTGTGAAAGATCCACACCACCCGTCGACGATGAGCCATAACTCAGCCGGTGCCCACCATCCACATCTCGGGTCGGCCGATCCTTAGCAGCGGCCGATGGGCCTGAAAATATATGCTCCCAATAATGTCCGATAATGCTCGTGCCCGTGATCAATAGTGGATCTGACGGGATCACCTGCGATGCGGCTGGAGTGAACACCAGCTGAAGGCTGTACAACGACATGATGCTGGAATGCTCGTCTAGCTGATGGAGGTCACCCAGCAGATCAGCTCCAACATCCTCAACAGGTGTCTTAATGCCCCCTTGCTAGGGACCACCTCCTCGCCGACCCCCACGACCCCGTGGGACAGCCCTGCCTCGTGGGGCACCCCTGTCTTGTGGGACAGCCCTGCCTCGTCGTCCCCTAGCTCGTGGGATAGGCCTACCTCGATGGTAGTGCTCTGTGGCTACATAAGTAGGGACGTGCTCTAAGCGCTCATCCTCTCTGGCTCGATGCAGTGTCTGGGCAGTCAGCTCCGTAACCTGCCAGGCATACTCGTGTAAAGCGACCGCAGGATCGCCGTCATGCTGTTGCATCTGCAGTCCCAACTGGTGGACTAAATGTAGGCCAATAGCCTGCATAACATGTAAAATATAAATTATGGAACGCTAGATCACAATTATAAGTAAGAATACCAAATAACATACCAGTGCCTCGTGCTTCCCGGTGTATGGAACGTACCGACCGCCAGCTCGATGAATGGGATTCCCGGGGCGGAATTAGGTCAGATCGCCGGTCCCAAGTAAATATCTGCTCTTGTACCCATGCCAAAAATGTGTCGTCCACCTTGGACGATCATCCCGCTGGTAATGTGTGGTCTCCCAGGTGGGCGGCATCGGTACGAGCTGCGGAAGGCCAAACTGGCGAGGTACCCACTCGTGGCATGATGCTCCACAATATCAAGGCAGAACAACGGGACGGAAGAGCCCCACATAAATTGGCCGGTCGAGCAATAACAGGCAAGCCATATATCAACTCGTTGATGTATGGCGTCCAGATGAACTATTAAGTAAGAACAGAAAACGTCAGTATACGCAACTTGTGTTTGAAGCTATGACAAGTAAACTTAGATATACATTTACCTGTGCGCCATCCAACAAATCCAATATATCCCTACACAAGGAGAGATTATACTGAGCCTCGTACTCGCGCCTATGTCCCCGCCGAAGAATCCACCTCCTAGCTAGAGGGAGCAACTCCGGTGGTACATCCGGATCTAATGGTGGTAGAGGTGGCTGCAACTGCAGGAACCGCTCCCAGGCCCAAACCTAACATAAAAAGTTGACGTAAAATTTAAGATATATTTTTACTAGGTATGTTAAAATGAATAGAGTATTCGAATATGTTGTCACCTGTAGTAGCGGATAAAAATCCAGCAACGTGATGCTGGGTGCCCATGCTCACCCGGCACATATGCCTATACAAGTACGCGAGAACAGCAGCGCCCCAGCTGTACTGGGGTAAATCATCTAGCCGCTCAAGATGATGAAGAAATCTCAAGCTCACTAGGTTCCCCAAAGTGTTCGGGAACAATGCCCCTCCAAACATAAGGAGTAGTAGCAACCTCGTTTACCGGTCAACATGATAATCCGGTGCATCGTCATCGATCTCGGGATGCAATGCCTCCAACCACTGTCGAATAGTCGTCAACGAAAAACGCTGGTCCCAGCCAGTACATTCTCATCCTCTGGCCGGAAAGCAGTGAGCCGCTGCAGCATGTCCAAGTACTGCACACGTGTCATCTCTCTCATGCCAGGTGGCAGAGCAACGTGCTGTCCATTAACGGGCAGCCCATATAAAACCTCCACGTCCTGCAGTGTGATGTTGGCCTCGCCAATGGGCAGGTGGAATATGTGCGTCTCCGGTCGCCACCGCTCTATCAGGGCCGTGACCAAAGACCAATCGAGCTGCAGCCCTCGATCTCCAAAATCCTGTAGAAACCTGTCTCCCGCAGGCGTGTGACTACACGGTCATGGAGTACTCTGTCATGCAGAAAGTCCTACATGTCGTCCGCTCTCCTGACGTGGAGATTCTGGGTCAATAACTCTCCCTCCCATATGTGGGCGGACCTATGATCGCCCTGTAAAGACAGTAGCTCATCGCTGGAAGGTCCGGGATGAATAGGCGGCACCTCCATGTCGTCTACTGTAAATTAAACAACATTAACTACATGTTAGTTTTATAATTTCATATGTTAGTTTGTAAATTAAATAATTAAATTTTATAATTATATAATATTTAATTATTAAAAATTCACATATGGGTTACAGGCTCGATATTTGCGGCCCAGTAGCACCAACATATCCTGAATTCTTGTATGGGTTAGTTTTATTATAATTTTATATGTTAGTTTGTAAATTAAATATTTAAATTTTATAAATAAATATTCACTTATGGGTTCTAGGCTCGATATTTGGAGCCCAGTAGCATCAATTTATCATGAATTCTTCTATGTGTTAGTTTTATAATTTTATATGTTAGTTTGTAAATTAAATAATAAAATTTTATAAATAAATATTCACATATGGGTTCCAGGCTCGATATTTGGAGCCCAGTAGCACTAATTTATCCCGATTTCTTCTATATTTTAGTTTTATTATTTTACATGATAATTTTTTATAATTAAATATTCATATATGGGTTTCAGGCTCCATATTTGGGGCCCAGTAGAACCAATATATCCTGAATTCTTCTATTTGTTAGCTTTATTATTTTACATGTTAGTTTTATAATTTTATATGTTTGTTTGTAAATTAAATAAGTAATTTTTATAATTATCAAATATTTAATTATTAAATATTCATATATGGGTTCCAGGCTCGATATTTGCGGCGCAGTAGCACCAATTATATGTTGACTATAATTGCACAGATTTGTGTTTGATCTATCAGTTATTTTGACGTATTTTTGAGTATAAAAGATACTTAAATTACAGGGAAACTACGCTAAAAGGCATGACATTTTACCACGCTAAAAGGTACTACATTATACTATGCTAAAAGGCATTACATTTTACTACGCTAAAAGACATTACATTTTACTATCCTAAAAGGCATTATATTACTAGTCTTTAAGCAAATAAATAATTTAAACCAGATAAAATACAACAAATATATTGTAGTCACAAAACATTCACAAAAATACATATAAAACAGTAATAGTAATTTATTAATATTTTTATTAACAAATAATAACGATTTCACAATCTTTACATATTTTTTTACAACATTGATATCTTAGTCCGGAAAAAAATAACATACCAATTTAATCGCAAAAAAAAATAAAAAAAAATACAAAACAACATACAACACATTCAAAACAACTAATATGCATTTTTTATACGAGTTTTAACAAAAACTAAGTTGGAATACCTCGATTTAAGGTTTTGAAAGTTGAAAATTTGGCGATTTGAAGACGAAACGAGCAACCCACAACGAAATAATGCCTTAGCTAGGATGTGAGACCGATAATCTTTACTTTTTGGGAGATGGATGGGCTCCACGCGAGGTTTTTTAGTTGTTAATGGAGTGTGGGGGGG
>NW_017673331.1:107766-124271 GCF_001879085.1 Nicotiana attenuata
TTAAAAATATTGGAACCAATTTCATAATTATAAAATGCTGTTAATTCTGAAAATAGGCTAAAATTGCAATTATATGCAATTTGGCTTTTAAAATACCAAATAAATTTGTAAAAATGTATAGAAATTAACCTAGCTACATTTTGGTATAAATATGAGAATAAAATACGTTATTCACCAAAAAGGATAATTTTGGGAATAGTTATTGGTTTTTGTACTGCTAAATTGGGCAATAAATTGATTTAAAAATCCTTTAAAAATTAGGAAAAAACCTAAAACACGTGGACACACTTATATATATATATATATATATATATATATATATATATATATATATATATATATATATATATACATATATATATATACATATACTATTTTGAAATTATTTTGCATATAAAAATATATAGGGAAAAATTGGGTATCAACATATCCAGGTTTTCCCTACACTTTTAAAACGATTTTTGATATTTCTTAAAAAAAAAAACCATCGCTTTCAAAACCTTTGTTTTTCCGACCTCGGGTTTTTGAGTTATGTTTCTATGATTTTCTTTTTCTCTTGTGTGCTTCTCTGATTTTCTTTTCTCTTGTGTGTTTCTTCTACTATGTTTCTCCTACTGTGTTCTTGTTAAGTTCTTCTACCATGTTCTTATCAGTTGCTTCTACTGTGTTATTTGTGTGTTTCGTCTACCTTGTTTTCTCCTACTATGTTCTTGTTAAGCTGTTCACCATGTTCTTATTTGTTTCTTCTACTAGTTCTTCTACTGGTTTCACATGCTATTCTTTTACTATGCTTATCATGAATTCCTACTAGTAAGAGAGCATGCTAAAGGTCTCAGTTCCTTTTTGAGACCTCTGAACCCGTTTCTATTAGTATCTTTTTCATTAATCACTTGCCCTTTCGTCTCTGCACTCGGTTAATGGCAAGAACCTTAAATTTGGGGGTTCATCCGAGTTTTGAGACCATTGGCTATGTGACTTGCTTGTGCTTCATCTCTGAACTTGCTTGATTTCAAAAACCCTAATCTTTTGGACTTATTTGAGTTCCTAGAGTTGTTTCATCTACTGCTTCATTAAGTTTCAAAATCATTGCTTCAATTTTGTTTCTTCGTATGATTCTGACTTTTGCTAAACTCTATAAGACCTTTACTTGACCCCTTTTCGCATGCTATCGCTGAATTACCATAATCCTATAGTCTACTACTTACTTATTTTGCAATTGCATGACACTTTCACTTTGTCCTAAATTCAGCCTCGCATGCCTGATACTTGTGTACTCTTTATATGTGCTGAACTTCCCTTCTAAATGGCTTTCAATTGTGATTGGTTTCAGACTTTCTTTGTATAAGTTTGATTGATTTTCCTTCCTTGTTTGCTGACTTCCCTGTTACTCGATTTGAGTCAAAAGTTTTCCTTAGTTTTTCTTACTTGGTTTATTCGTGGAACAATGCTTACAAAATCTCTAACCCCCTTGATTTACTGAATACTGATGGATCCTTACCTTATTTGTTTTAAACCGTGTATTTCAAAATTCTTTCCTTAATTAAAACCCCTACGTATTTACCCCTAATTGCCTACTTTGCACAGGATATTTAGTTGATTTCTTTCCTTAAATAGTTTTACCGTTTGAATCTGAATTCCTTAATTAAAGCAAGTCTTGTATTGATTGATTTTTTAATTGTTATTCAGTTCCTTAATTGTTTTCTTACCTTGTTTCTATCTGTTCTTCACACTATAAATGCACGACCCTTTCATTGACAATCACAGATAATTAGAGACAGTCTTTTCTGAACTTACACTTATACTAAAAAAAAAGTATTCTCTTTTGTTTGCTTACACTGTGGCCTGTTACAAGGCTTGTTGCTTGCTCTCTATTTGTTACATTGAAACTGGTACGTCCTGATTTAATTTTCACCACCACAACAATGTGTTTATTTACTGTTTTTGTATCCCGGTTTACTACTTATGTATAGTTCAACACTCATTATAGCTTATTGATTTCTTTCTGCCTGTTCTATCATGAATCCCAAACCCCTGCCCCCTATGTGTTTAAGCTATGGTTTGAGGCATGGCAGTATGCAAGTTATTGTCCATGAATTGAACTTGATCCCATCCTAGCCTCTAACAGTATGTGTCCTGGCAGGCTTATAGGTGTGCCGGCATTCCCCATTGCTGGACATGCCCAAAGTCTGCCTTTTTGCCTAAACGACAGGCTCTTTACAATCCTCTATTCCCTTGAATCCCCTTGTGTGCTTATCTGTAGTTGATTCCCCCTTCCTTTTCCCTTTTAGCACTCTATTCTGCACTTGCACACCTTCTTAGTCTTTAAGTTCCGCCCCCTCTTGTGAGCCTTGCCTTGGGACCCTTTGAGCTCCCTCTGAACTTGGACACTTGAGGGCTGGCCCTTCCACACTGCACTTGTCCCAATCTGATAATACATTTGGGTGTGAGCATTGCCCGGAGTCCCTTTGAGGCTCTTAGGGAACTTTGACACACTCAAGTGGGAGAAAGGCTTTGGATCATGATCTCTTGGAGTTGGTTTACCTTATATTTCAGAGATGAAGTCTGAATCAGGCTCTCCTTGGTTGTACTTTTATTTTTATTTTTCTGATGTATTTTTTTTACTTTAATCTGGGCTGTAATAAACTCTTGGGGATGGCTAGTGAAAAGGGTGGGTAACTATGTACTCAAAAAAGGTAGAAATCATGCCTATAGTTTCAAATAATTTCTGCATTTAGATATCATGTTCATAGGTTTCAAACAATTTCTGCATATAGAAATCATGCCTATAGGTTCTTAAAATAAATTCTGCATTTAGAAATCATGCCTATAGTTTTAAAACAATTTCTGCATTTAGATACCATGTTCGTAGGTTTTCAAACAGTTCAGCACCTACATACTATGTGCATAAGCTTTAGAACAAGTATTCTGCATTCTACACCACGTTCAAAATCAATTACGCTTAGAAAGCATGTCTATAGGAACTCTTTATCGAATCTGAGCCGCTTCATTCACATATGGATATAAAATCAGTAATATGGGTGCTGTCAGTTTCAGAGCTAATAATCAGTTCGTTTAAATCTGGCCTCTCTTTTAATAATCTGATTCCCACACTTAGCAAGTTTAACGAGTATGCATTCAAACAGTTTATTTCAGGCTTTACTATTTTTGAATTCAGTAGATATCATGCCTATAGGACCTCGTCTCAACACTTAGGCAAGCCTTAGGGTAAAATTAAATCTGTTTCTGTTAATATCAACAACCAGCAAGCAGGCCTGATTCGGGCTTCTTATCTGAATTATGTAATAAATCAGTCTGCCTCAACCTTTAAGTCCTCGCATGTTTAATTTTTAATCAGACCCTAATTATCATGTGTAAGTCATGCTAATTATGTGCTTCTTTTATTTAAAGGGGGTAGAGCTGAGCCTTTGCTTGTTATGTGCTTTCCCCCTAATTTGCTATACATGTTTTGTATGTCGCCTTAGAATTTTTTGCCCTTAAAACCACAAATAAGCCTAGCATCCCTACCTCCCTTAGGATTAGTAGTCCTAAATGCCCCTGGGACTGACAGGATTGGGACGGGTAGTAGCATGCAATAGGTAAGCGAGACCATTCCGCGTTTAATACATTAACGGGGTGGGAAGGGTAGATATGGATATGATGACCACGCGATAATGTCACGTGTAGCCCCTCATTGAGGAGTGATTACCGGGCATTGTGTGGGGTGATCCATATTATTAATAAACTTAGGACCCCTCCTCCCTTTATCTTTATTTCTTTCTTTTCAGCATTTTAACTCTTTATTTTTTTTTAAAAATCAACTTTCCTAATTGTACTTTCAAACCCTGCTTACTTTCAAACCTTTATGTGATAAAATCCCCTCTTATTTGAGCCTTATTTGTCTATATGCTAATTGTACCCAAATTCACAATAATAGTCTGGCCGGGAACCACACTAGTGGATTCTGAGGTGTGCCTAACACCTTCCCCTTAGAATAATTTGAAGCCCTTACCCAATCTCTGGTTACTCAAATCAAACCTCCTTGGTGTCCTAATGCACCCTAATCATTAGGTGGCGACTCAAATCAAACCCAATTCCCAAAAGGAATGAGTTGTCCTCCCAAATGTCATAAACCCGATTTCGCGAGAAAAAGGGGGCGTGACAGCATGCGACTCTGCTGGGGATATTTAGGCTTTTACCATTTCAGACTATCATTGTGAATTTATGCTTCTTTATGTGCAATTACTTGTTTAATTCCTTTAAGCATTCAATCTTTTTCTCTTCAATTGCCAAACTGACTAGTCTCCTTTTTTCTTTGCTTTACTGCTTTCCTTTAGTACTGCCTTAAATCATGAAAATTGTTGTATTTACTGCTTTCTTTAACGTGCAAATACGTGACAACATGCCTTTAATTGTTGCATAATCATGCTCGATATCATATTCCACTCGTGCCAAACAAATACCATAGTAACGCTTATAATGAGTTGTTGCGCTCTTCCTATATTATCTCCCCCTAAATCCGGAAACGACATATTTGCGGTAAAACCAGTCGATCAACGCTGTAGTCGATGGTTCCGTGCCTTTCCCCCTTGAGTTGTCCGCTCAAGGGTACCAATCTAAAACCCCATAGAAACCTCACTCTGTTTAACTATGCATGCATCATGGTCAAACCTAGCCGAGTCAGTTATGTTGTCCACATAATGACTCTTTAAGATAGCCTTGCCCAAAGTCCACTGGGTTTCCCTGAAACCCAAACGGACATTATCACGTTCTGTGCATTTATTTGCAGAAAATGAGGCACGAGGTCCCCAGTTTCGGTATGATTAGCACACCCCCACTCTTGCTAGACTGGTGGAGGATTCTTCCATCAAATGACAAAATCAATGAGTGGAAAGAGAGAGATTCCAAAGCTAGCGAAAAGTTGGAATACCTGGAATACAGTCTGTTGGAATTGGAAGGAAAAGTGAGGAAGAGAGTCACCGACTGCCAGAACTCTGAGGGAAACGAAGGAGAGCACCTGTCAAAGGCATTTTTACTGGTGAACCTACGCGAGCTAGAGGATTTGATCAACGAGAGCATTCAATCTAGGGAAGGCCCTTCTGGGGCCAAGTAGATAGGGGTTTTCTTTTCGCTTTTTAAAAATGTAACAAGGCCAATGGCCATTAATGACTTTATTTCTCCTGTTATTTAGTGTCGATTTGGGATTCGTCTATCTTTTATTAATAAAATGAGGCATTTAGCATTCCAAGTTCTCCAAATCAACTTGTCGCTAGGCCTACCTCAGGCAAAAAGAGGTCCCCAAAATTAGGATACGTTTTACATTCCTGCACTATGTGTTTAAATATTGCAATACTTTTCATGATCCCAACTAACTTGGTTACCTTTTTGTTTTATTTTTGTTTTGATTATTCCCCTCCCCAAAGGTTAGTTCGAGCACTCTGGCAACATCATCCTATTCCACAAGATCCAAGGGCCCTCCACCCACTCCTCCTCTCAGCCCCGTCAAAAACAAGAACAAAGGAAAGATGGAAGATTTGAATAATGCTAGAAAAGAGAACTCAATTGAACGGATAGAGGTCACTCACGGTCATGGTACTTTGGTCCCCAAGGAGAATGCCTCCCAACTGGAACAAAAGCTGCTGAAATTTCAGGAAGAACTTGATCAGGTCCGGAATCTGGCAAATCTGTCATTTTCCCTCACTACTCCAGATATCAATTTCCCAAATGCTCAGAACCCCACACCTCCACAGAATATCCCAAAGCAACAAAACCACACCGCTCCTCACCACCACTGCAACACCTGCCATACTTCCAACAATACCCCGTTGCTCATCCCAGAACCACAAAACTCCACAAATAATAACTGCCACACCCACCATAACACCCCCATCTATGTGGAGACTGTGCCGCACTCCACCCCACCCATCTCAGGCACATCCGAGCCTGATGACAAAGATTTGCTTATCAAGAACTTGACTGAAGAACTTAAGAAGTTGACTAGCAAAACTCAGGGCGTTGAAGGAAGTAAGGGAGTTGAAGGGCTGAACTACGAAGATCTTTGCATACAGCCCGATGTCGAACTGCCCGAGGGGGGCAAACCTCCCAAGTTCGAGATGTTTGACGGTACAGGGGATCCAAGGGTCCACTTGAGAACATACTGTGACAAGCTGGTCGGAGTGGGAAAAGACGAGAAAATCCGCATGAAGCTTTTCATGAGGAGCCTGAAGGGAGATGCGTTATCTTGGTACATTAGCCAAGATCCAAAGAAGTGGCCGAACTGGGTAAGCATGGCGTCCGACTTTATGGACAGGTTCAGATTCAACACGGAGAATGCGCCGGATGTGTTCTACATTCAAAACCTAAAGAAGAAGCCCACAAAAACCTTCCGCGAGTATGCTACTCGTTGGAGGTCCGAAGCAGCTAAGGTTAGACCTGCCTTAGAAGAAGAACAGATGAACAAATTCTTTGTTCGGGCCCAAGACCCACAATATTATGAGAGGCTGATGATGATCGAGGGCCATAAATTTTCTGACATTATCAAGCTAGGGGAAAGGATCGAAAAGGGCATCAAAAGCGGAATGGTTACTAATTTCGAGGCTTTACAAGCTACAAACAAGGCCTTACAGTCAGGCGGTGTGTCCAAGAAAAAGGACGTATGAGCCGTAATGGTGGCACAGAGAACCAAATCTCCCGTCAAATACCAAACCTACCCAATGCCTCCACTCACATATCAGCCTACTCCAAACTACCAAGCACCCTCACCCTCTTACCGAGCTCCACCACTCACCTACCAATCACCTCCCACATATCAGCCCACTTCACCCAAATATTCCCAACCAGCACATGTTTACCAAGCCTACAACACTCAACCATCGCACTACCAGTTCCCTCCTCCACGCCAAAACTTCCCTAGACCCCGACCAAACTTTGACCGACGACCCCCAAAACAGTACACGGCTATTGCTGAACCTATCGACCAATTATATGAAAGACTCAAAACTGCTGGTTACGTCACCCCTATCCCTGCTGCTCCTGAAAACCTTTCTCAGTAAATTAATCCAAATAAATCCTGTGCATACCATTCGGGCATAAAAGGACACACCATTGACGAATGCCGTTCTCTGAAGGATAAGATCCAGACTCTAATTGACAACAAGATTATTGTGGCAAAGGAACCTACTCCGAATGTCTGCAATAACCCTCTGCCAGACCACAAGGGTGGAGGCGTTCACATGATTGAAATAGAGGATGATTGGGACCCCAAGGGATCGATCAGTTTGATCACAGAAGGTGACGATCCAAAAAAGGCAATAGTCACCCTTAATCCGATTGTAGTCAAGATTCAACCCTCTGGGGGCGCCGAGATAAATATGTCCATGCCACTTGAGTTTGATGCATCATCATCTACAAAGACGCCAGCACCAATTGAGGTCGAATTCGTGTCTCCAGCAAAGGCACCTACACCATTCGAAGTTGCAGTTTTATCGCCCAAGGTGCGGGCTCCGTTCGGGGTAAAGATAGCCACGCCAATTCCAGTGGCAATGTCAGCCATAACACCATTCCATACAAAGGCTATACCATGCGACTACACAGTCGAGGCAAGAAGGAAAGGGAAGGTCAAGTTCGGGGAAGCCATTGCGGCACAGGGTATGACGAGAACCGGTAGGGTTTATACCCCGGAACATTTGTCTGAGTCAAGCAAGCAGGCCTCTAGTCGGCCAACCATCACTGAAACTGGGCCTGACGATCTCTGGAGAAAGATACAGGCCAAGGAATACTCAATCATTGATCAACTAAACAAAACACCGGCACAAATTTCCATCATTGCTTTGCTACAGAACTCCGATGCGCACAAAAATGCCCTGTTAAGGGTGCTGAGTGAGGCGTATGTACCGAGCAACATCACCGGCGGGGAGATGGCTAACATGGTAGGCCAAGTATTGGAAAGTCACAAGATCACTTTCCATGAAGATGAGCTGCCACCAGAAGGGTTGAGTCACAACAAGGCGTTGCATATCACCGTGCAATGCGAAGATTATTTTGTCACCAGAGTTCTGATTGACGGGGGATCCAGCCTCAACATTTGTCCGTTGGTAAAAACTCAGGACATTGGGAAAGGGACTGCATGAGATCAAGGACGGGGCCATCAAAGTTAAAGCTTTCGACGATTCCTAAAGGTCCACCATTGGGGAAATTAGCCTGTGCTTGCAAATGGGGCCTACTTGGTTTGATGTTGACTTTCAAGTGATAGACGGCCGGCATCTTACAATCTGTTGTTAGGACGACCCTGGATTCATGCTGCTACGGCCGTAGCATCAACACTACATCAGGCAGTGAAGTTTGAGTGGAATCACCAGGAGGTAATCATCCACGGCGACGGAAGTAATCCCATATACAGTCGCCAGACCATCCCAGCAATCGGAGGCAGAAGAAAGATAGGTGGGGAGACTTATCACCACATCGAGTGGGTCAACGCCGTTGATAAAGACAAATGGTGGGACAACAAAATTGAAAGCATATTGAACTGGAGCGGATACGAACCTGGCAAGGGACTTGGCAAGAACCTCCAAGGAATCGCTAAGCCTATCAAACTCAAGAAACACGGCACCACCTTTGGTCTAGGATATGAGTATACCTGGGAAGAGTTCAACAACTGGTCGCCACCATGGTGCGGCCCCTACTATCCATTGGAGCAGCCAATACCACACTTGGAACAGACTTTCCAACCGGTCGAAGTTATCTATGGTTCGGAAGAAGAGGAAGCACTGGCAGCGATGAGGAATTTGTTCCTGGAAGACGATGATATCGATTGTTGTGTCATTCTCAAGGAGGAGGGGGAGGAAGGCCCTTCCATACAGGCTGTGAGCAGAGGAGCGTGCCTCAATAACTGGACCATCAGAACCACCAGAGCCCGACGAGCCTCGGGGTAGCAAGGCTGAACAAGCATCATGCACTATCTTTTATTTTTTACTAGTTGACTTTCCTTTCGCATTTTAAATTTTGCAATAGGATCTTCAATGTTCAAAACAATTATGGAATTTATCAAAGCATTTCGATTTTTTTTATTATTTTCTCTCATTACTTTACTTATACAGCATTACTATTACTTGTCTTGATGAACCAATGACTGTGACATGCAATGAGACAACACAACAAACAAACATAGACTCAAAGGAAGATGACATACCGGAAGAGATTGTCAAGGAAGTTGAGAATTTTGAAAACAAACCAAAGTCCAACCTGGATGAGACTGAGATTGATAACCTAGGAGACGAAGAGAATGTCAAAGAAACACGAATCAGCGTTCAGTTATCACCGTCAGAAAAGGAAGAGTACATAGAATTTCTAAGAGAATATGAGGACATATTCGCCTGGTCGTATGATGACATGACTGGTCTGAGTACATCTATTGTGGCACACAAACTGCCAACTGATCCAACATGTCCACCAGTAAAACAGAAGCGCAGAAAGTTCAAGCTAGATATGAGTCTGAAAATCAAGGAAGAAGTCACCAAGCAGGTCAAAGCCAAAGTTCTCAGGGTAGTGGAATACCCAACATGGTTAGCTAACATTGTGCCAGTGCCAAAGAAGGACGGAAAGGTTAGAGTCTGTGTCGACTACCGGGATCTCAACCGGGCTAGTCCGAAAGACGATTTCCCCTTACCAAACATACACATCCTGATCGACAACTGCGCCAAGCATGAGCTGCAATCATTTGTGGATTGTTTCGCTGCCACGGTCAGCTTTATCAGAACAGGATGTCCGGAGCCTTCAACAAAAGAGTCAAGCCGAGACAGTTCACACCAGGGCAGCTGGTATTAAAGAAAATCTTCCCGCATCAAGATGAAGCCAAA
The DNA here is from genome assembly GCF_001879085.1 of Nicotiana attenuata. NCBI lineage: Eukaryota > Viridiplantae > Streptophyta > Magnoliopsida > Solanales > Solanaceae > Nicotiana > Nicotiana attenuata. The sequence continues at coordinate 117,618 of NW_017673331.1, forward strand.
GGGAAATTTTCACCCAACTGGCAAGGTCCATACATGGTTCATCGGGTTTTGACATGAGGAGCCCTCATACTTGTAGAAATGGACGGAGAGATCTAACCGAAACCAATTAATTCAAATGCAGTCAAGCGTTACTATGTGTGATCTTATGCTTTCCTACATGATGTATTTGAACTACGTCTGACCTGATTCCTGCTTAAGAGGGGATACGTAGGCAGCCCTATGGGTTCGGTCACAATTCAATAAAATTTTCATTTCCCCGAAATTGGAAACTGGGGCAGAATTTTGACGAGGACCCTCAAAATTCCGAAGTAATTTCAGCCGATCATCGCAAGCGGCTGCCAGAAGCATCAACCCATTAAACTGGGCAGAATTTTGAGGAGGACCCTCAAAATTCCGTAGCAAGAGAGGTTGCAATGTCTTGAGCCACGTCACAGTCGTCGGTTCATCTAAAAGTTATTTCTTAAATATATACTTACGACATATTTTTTCAAATTCATACATGTTTATTATCGAAATCACTTTGTTCAGCAACGCTACCCCCCAATGATACTTACCGTATCACCGTATCAAAGCCGAACGGGTCGAACAAGGCCATCAGGGATGCGAACTAGCCTCCCCCTTTACAAAACTCACAATTTTTCTTTGGATGCAGACACTTGGATTGCGAAAGCACCTGACATACTGTACACCCACGAGACAAACATTATTCAGGAATACAACTCTCAGAACTGTTGCACTTGCCCGCATTTGCTATTCACGTGCACCGGCGATATTCCCAGTATCGCAATGGCCCCAGCAGTCACAATATCGCAACCTGCTATCAGCTATGAAATCCTATTTACCATTCTGCATCTTTTGCATTGCATAAGGCTACCATTCTGCCTTCCGAGACTAAACACTGTCTCTTTCTGCATTTTCTGCATTGCATAAGGCTACCATTCTGCCTTCCGAGACTAAACACTGTCTCCATCTGCATTTTCTGCATTGCATAAGGCTACCATTCTGCCTTCCGAGACTAAACACTGTCTCCATCTGCATTCTGCATTGCATAACGCTACCATTCTGCCTTCCGAGACTAAACGTTGTCTCCACCTGCATTTTTCTGCATTGCATAAGGCTACCATTCTGCCTTCCGAGACTAAACACTGTCTCCATCTGCATCTGCATGGCTGAAAGATCGCCACTTTATTTTTGCATGGCTGAAAGATCGCCACTTTATTTTTGCATGGCTGAAAGATTGTTACTTTATTTTTGCATGGCTGAAAGATCGCCACCTATTGCATTTCATGGCTAAAAGATCGCCACTTTATTTTTGCATGGCTGAAAGATCACCACCTATTGCATTTCATGGCTGAAAGATCGCCACTTTATTTTTTGCATGGCTGAAAGATCGCCACCTATTGCATTTCATGGGCTGAAAGATCGCCAAATTATCTGAGGGCGTCATCGTTTGGAGGCACCATTTACATAGCCCGAGAACACTATGCCATGGCCTGAAGATCCCTTTAATCTCTTGCATATCATTATTCAAAGGCATAATGGTTCGGAGGCATCATTCTCATAGCCCGAGAGCATCATTTCATGACCTGCGAATCCTTTATTATACGTTTCATGGCCCAAGACATCATGGTCTGAGAACGTCATCCTAACCGTCCAAGGACACCATCCATGGTCCGACGGGAATTTGCATCACGTTTAAATTTACGCACAGTATATGCTTGTATTGCTTATTTGCAGGTAAACCGCGAGCAACGGCCATCTCGGCAAGAGCAATCCCGCTGCAGTTCCTGCAGCCCTATTAGAACTTAACCATTTATCCCAACCTGAATATTGCGTCCGTTCTTGAAAGGTCTCCGTCGGCATATTCCGCCGACGGATCCCGAACTACATATGGCCTGATTCCTGTAAGACCAGGGATATGTAGGCAACTCAGAAACCAGAGCGCGGCCAAATTTCTTCAAAACATTTCGTTCGACCAAAATTGGTCATCATATCTTTACCCGACAGCTCTTTCATCCTTCCCGTGTAAAGAGGGGCAGCTGTTGATACCCAATTTTTCCCTGTATATTTTTTATATGCAAAATCTTTAATAATAGCATATATATGCATATTTAAGTATGTCCAAGCATCTTACTATTTTTTCCATAATTTTTAAAGTTTTAAACTGATTTATTTCCCTTTTTCATCCATAAAAACCCAATGATTATTTCCAAAATTATTANTTTTTTACACATTTTTTACAAATTTATTTGGTATTTTTAAGGATAGAATTGCATAATTGCAATATTAGCCATTTTTAGGTTTAAATTCGTCTCATATTCATAAAATGAGATTTCATATTTTTTAAATTGATAATTATGTATTATAGATCATTTTGGTGCTTTCAATTTATTTCCAGAAATCAATTTACTATTTTTCATAATTTTAAAAGGGAAAATTAGCTATTTAAATAATAGCCAATTCGTTTCAATTTTAACCTGAAATCTGACCCCAAATTGGACCCCAATTTCCAGCCCAATTTCAATTAAAACTAGACCCAGGCCCCAATTACCCCTACCCGACCCAAAACCATATTAAATCCTGGCCGTTGATCTAAAAGATCAATGGCCCTCATCCGTTCTTACCATTTTAAGCCAAACGAACCCCCAAACCCCTCATTTGCCTCACTCGTCTCCATCTCTCTAACCTCTGGTTCTCTCTAGAACCTTCCCCCCTTCCCCTCCTCTCTGATGAGTTCCCTTCATCTTCTCCGGCCACCTTCTGACCTGAATCCATGGTGGTTTCACCACCCACCAAGCCACCTATGGCTCCTCACGTTTGGTTACTGAATTTTTATGACTTGACCACGAAGAGTTGGGTCCAGACCTCTGTCGATTCAAGTTCCACGGCCATCTCCGGCCTTGCTCCGGCAAGCCGTGTCTATTCGAGCCTTGCCTCAACTCCTCCTGCTTAGATCCAAGCCTTTCTCACCGCTTAGGTCCCTCTGAAAACCCTAGCTTTGAGGTTTTTTTGATCTCTTTAGATCTGTTCCAGATTTATGCTTTCCCTAAGTTTTTAAACGATTTTCTGATATTTTTTCAAAAAAATTTATGCTTTCAAAACCTTTATTTTCCGATCTAGGGTTTTGAGTTATGTTTCTCTGATTTTCTTCTTCTCTTGTGTGTTTTCTACTATGTTTCTCCTACTGTGTTCTTGTTAAATCTCTTCTACCAAGTTCTTCTATTATGTTGCTCCTACTGTGCTCTTGTTAAGATTTTCCTACCATTTCTTCTACCAGTTCTTCTACTGTTGTTTTGCATATTATTTTTCACTTTGTTTCTCATGAGTTTCTGTTACTGAAAAGCATGTCGAAGGTCCCAGTTCCTTTCTAAGAACTTTGAACTTGTTTCGACTAGTATCTTTTGCTTTCTTGATTACTCGCCCTCTCATCTCGGCACTCGATTGATGGTAAAACCCTAAAATCTAGGGGTTCATCCGGGTTTGAGAACATTGGCTATGTGATATGTTTGTTCTTCATCTTTAAAGCTGTCTAATTTCAGAAACCCTAACTAGTTCGAGATTACCTCTGTCTTGTTAAGCAATTCTTATTTTCCACTAAAACTTTTCTAAGGTCTTTTACACTAGATCTTTTGTATGCTACTAGATGCTACTTCTCTTCTACATTGCTAACCTATGTGACTACCATGCTCCTATAGTCTATTCTACTGATTTTGCATTGACACGACATCTTCTTAACATGTTTGTATGCTCTTTATATGCGCTGAACTTCCCCTCTAAAATGGCTTTCAAATTTTGATTAGTTTCAGACTTCCTTCTGTATAGGTTTGATTGATTTCTTTCCTTGTTTGCTGATTTCCCTATGACTCGATTTAAGTTATTTGACTTTCCTTAACTTTTCTGACTTGGTTCATTCATGGACCAGTGATTACAAAATCTCTGATCCTTGATTTATTGGCTGCTAATTTATTTCTCTTACCTTATTTATGCAACCTTGTATTTCAAAGCTCTGCCCCTAAAATAAACTTCTATGTATTTACCCCTAATTGCCTACTTTGCACAAAATGCTTGTTTGATTTCTTTCCTTAAATAACTTTTACCGTTTGAATCTGAAATTCTTAATTAAAGGAAGTCTTGTGTGATTGATTCTTAATTGATATTCAGTTCCTTAACTGTTTTCTTACCTTATTTCTGCCTAATTTTCACACTATAAATGCACGACTCTTTCATTAACACACATCACTCATTCATAGTCTTTTCTGAACTTACACTTATACTTAAAAAAAAGTATTCTCTTTTGTTTGCTTACATTCTGGCCTGTTACAAGACATGTTGCTTGCTCTCTATTTGTTTCTTTGAAACTAGTATGTCCTGATCTAATTTTCAGCACCACAATAATGTGTTTATTTATTGTTTTTGTATCCCTGTTTACTTCTTATGTATAGTTCAACACGCATTATAGCTTATTGATTTCTTTCTGCCTGTTCTATCATGAATCCCAGACCCCTACCCCCTATGTGTTTAAGCTATGGTTTGAGGCATGGCAGTATGCAAGTTATTGTCCATGAATTGAACTTGATCCCCTGGGATCCTAGCCTCTAACAGTATGCGTTCTGGCAGGCATATAGGTGTGCCAGCATCCCCCATTGCTGGGCATGCCCAAAGTCTGCCTTTTTGCCTAAACGACAGGCTCTATACAATCCCCTATTCCCCTGAATCCCCTTGTGTGTGCTTATATGTAGTTGATTCCCCTTCCTTTTCCCTTTTAGCACTCTATTCTGCACTTGCACACCTTCCTAGTCTTTAAGTTCTGCCCCCCTCTTGTGAGCCTTGCCTTGGGACCCTTTGAGCTCCCTCTGATCTTGGACACTTGAGGGCTAGCCCTTCCACACTGCACTTGTCCCAATCTGATAATGCATTTGGGTGTGAGCATTGCCCGGAGTCCCTTTGAGGCTCTTAGGGAACTTTGACACACTTAAGTGGGAGAAAGGTTTTGGACCATAATCTCAGGGAGTTGGTTTACTTTATATTTCAGACATGAAGTCTGAATCAGGCTCTCCTTGGTTGTACTTTTATTTATATTTTTCTGATGTATTTTTACTTCAATCTGGGCTGTAATAATTTGTAATAAACTCTTGGGGATGGCTAGTGAAAAGGGTGGGTAACTATGTATGCAAAAAGGGTAGAAATCATGCTTATACGTTTCGAACAATTTCTGCATTTAGATATCATGTTCATAGGTTTCAAACAATTTCTGCATATAGAAATCATGCCTATAGGTTCTTAAAAACAATTTCTGCATATAGAAATCATGCCTATAGGTTCTTAAAAATAAATTCTGCATCTAGAAACCATGCCTATAGTTTTAAAATAATTTCTGCATTTAGATATCATGTTCATAGGTTTCAAACAATTTCTGCAATTAGATATCATGTTCATAAGTTTCAAACAATTTCTGCATATAGAAATCATGTCAATAGGTTCTTAAAATAAATTCTGCATTTAGAAATCATGCTTATAGTTTTAAAACAATTTCTGCATTTAGATACCATGTTCGTAGGTTTTCAAACAATTCAGCATCTAGATATCATGTGCATTAGTTTTAAAACAAGTCTTCTGCATTCTACACCACGTTCAAAATCAACTACGCTTAGAAAGAATGTCTATAGGAACTCTTAATCAAATCTGAGCCGCTTCATTCACATATGGATATAAAATCAGTAATAAGGGTGTTGTCAGTTGCATAGCTAATAATTAGTTCGTTTAAATCTGGCCTCTCTTTTAATAATCTGATTCCCGCACTTAGCAAGTTTAACGAGTATGCATTCAAACAGTTTATTTCAAGCTTTACTATTTCTGAATTCAGTAGATATCATGCCTATAGGACCTCGTCTCAACACTTAGGCAAGCCTTAGGGTAAAATAAAATCTGTTTCTGTTAATAGCTACAACCAGCAGGCAGGCCTGATTTGGGCTTCTTATCTGAATTATGTAATAAATCAGTTTGCCTCAACCTTTAAGTCCTCACATGCTTAATTTTTAATCAGACCATAATTAGTATGTGTAAGTCATGCTAATCATGTGCTTCTTTTGTTTAAAGGGGGTATCTCTGAGCCTTTGCTTGTTATATGCTTTCCCCCAATTTGCTATACATGTTTTGTATGTCGCCTTAGAATTTTTGCCTTTAAAATCACAAATAAGCCTAACATCCCTACCTCCCTTAGGATTAGTAGTCCTAAATGCCCCTGGGACTGACAGGGTTGGGACGGGTAGTAGCATGCAATAGGTAAGCGAGACCATTCCGCGCTTTAATACCTTAACGGGTGGGAAGGGTAGATATGGATATGATGACCACGCGATAATGTCACATGTAGCCCCTCATTGAGGAGTGATTACCGGGCATTGTGTGGGGTGATCCATATTACTGATAAACCTAGGACCCCCCCCCCCTCCATTTACTCTTTATTTCTTTCTTTTCAACATTTTAACTCTTTATTTTTTTTTTAAATCAGCTTTCCTAATTGTTCTTTCAAACCCTGCTTACTTTCAAACCTTTATGTGATAAAATCCCCTCTTATTTGAGCCTTATTTGTCTATATGCTAATTGTACCCAAATTCACAATAATAGTCTGGTCGGGAACCACACTAGTGGATTCTG
>NW_017673331.1:124840-140400 GCF_001879085.1 Nicotiana attenuata
AATCCTAAGTCTACCCGACCCAACCCGGATCAAATCTTGACCGTTGATCAATTTTGATCAACGGTCTAGATCCGCCCTTACCTAATTAAGCCCAAACGACCCTCCCAAACCCCTCTCATTCCTCACTCAACCGACCCTCTCCTCTATCTCTCCATCTCTGGTTCTCTCTAGAACCTTCCCCCTCCCCCTCCGCTCCGATGAGTTTCATCCATCTTCTCTGGCCACCTCCTGGCCTGAGTCCATGGTGGTTTCACCACACACCGGCCCTCAATGGCTCTTATACACCTGTTCGTTGGGGTTTCATGGTCTGAACACGAAGAAGCTTCATCCAGACCTGGTTCGATTCAAGTTTTATGGCCATCTCCGGCCTCGCTCCGGCAAGCTACGTCTGTTTTGAGCCTGGCCTCGCCTCCTCCTGGTTAGATCAACAACGATCCAAGTCTTTCTCACCAAACCCTAGTTTCTGTGGTTCTTATGACTTTTGTAGATCTTTTCTAGATCCAGGTTTTCCCTAAACTTTTAAAACGATTTTTGATATTTCTTTAAAAAAAACCATCGCTTTCAAAACCTTTATTTTTCCGACCTAGGGTTTTTGAGTTATGTTTCTCTGATTTTCTTTTTCTCTTGTGTGCTTCTCTGATTTTCTTTTCTCTTGTATGTTTCTTCTACTATGTTTCTCCTACTGTGTTCTTGTTAAGTTCTTCTACCATGTTCTTGTCAGTTGCTTCTACTGTGTTATTTGTGTGTTTCGTCTACCTTATTTTCTCCAACTGTGTTCTAATTAAGTTGTTCACCATGTTCTTATTTGTTTCTTCTACTAGTTCTTCTACTGGTTTCGCATGCTGTTCTTTTACTATGCTTATCATGAATTCCTACTACTAAGAGAGCATGCTAAAGGTCTCAGTTCCTTTCTGAGACCTCTGAACCTGCTTCAATTAGTATCTTTTCCATTAATCACTTGCCCTTTTGTCTCTGCACTCGGTTAATGGCAAGAACCCTAAATTTGGAGGTTCATCCGAGTTTTGAGACCATTGGCTATGTGACTTGCTTGTGCTTCATCTCTGAACTTGCTTGATTTCAAAAACCCTAATCTTTTGGACTTATTTGAGTTCCTAGAGTTGTTTCATCTACAACTTCATTAAGTTTCAAAATCATTGCTTCAATTTTGTTTCTTCGTTTGATTCCGACTTTTGCTAAACTCTATAAGACCTTTACTTGACCCCTTTTTTCGCATGCTATCGCTGAATTACCATATTCCTATGGTCTACTACTTACTTATTTTGCAATTGCATGACACTTTCACTTTGTCCTAAATTCAGCCTCGCATGCCTGATACTTGTGTACTCTTTATATATGCTGAACTTCCCTTCTAAATGGCTTTCAATTGTGATTGGTTTCAGACTTTCTTTGTATAAGTTTGATTGATTTTCTTTCCATGTTTGCTGACTTCCCTGTTACTCGATTTGAGTCAAAAGTTTTCCTTAGTTTTTCTGACTTGGTTCATTCGTGGACCAATGCTTACAAAATCTCTAACCCCCTTGATTTACTGAATACTGATGGATCCTTACCTTATTTGTTTTAAACTGTGTATTTCAAAATTCTTCCCTTAATTAAAACCCCTATGTATTTACCCCTAATTGCCTACTTTACACAAGATATTTAGTTGATTTCTTTCCTTAAATAGTTTTACTATTTGAATCTGAATTCCTTAATTAAAGGAAGTCTTGCATTGATTGATTTTTTAATTGATATTCAGTTCCTTAATTGTTTTCTTACCTTGTTTCTGTCTGTTCTTCACACTATAAATGCACGACCCTTTCATTGACAATCACAGACAATCAGACACAGTCTTTTCTGAACTTACACTTATACTCAAAAAAAAGTATTCTCTTTTGTTTGCTTACACTGTGGCCTGTTACAAGACCTGTTGCTTGCTCTCTATTTGTTTCTTTGAAACTGGTACGTCCTGATTTAATTTTCACCACCACAACAATGTGTTTATTTACTGTTTTTGTATCCCTGTTTACTGCTTATGTATAGTTCAACACGCATTATAGCTTATTGATTTCTTTCTGCCTGTTCTATCATGAATCCCAAACCCCTGCCCCCTATGTGTTTAAGCTATGGTCTGAGGCATGGCAGTATGCAAGTTATTGTCCATGAATTAAACTTGATCCCCTGGGGATCCTAGCCTCTTACAGTATGTGAACTGGCAGGCTTATAGGTGTGCCGGCATTCCCCATTGCTGGGCATGCCGAAAGTCTGCCTTTTTGCCTAAACGACAGGCTCTTTACAATCCCTTATTCCCCTGAATCCCCTTGTGTGCTTATCTGTAGTTGATTCCCCCTTCCTTTTCCCTTTTAGCACTCTATTCTGCACCTGCACACCTTCTTAGTCTTTAAGTTCCGCCCCCCTCTTGTGAGCCTTGCCTTTGGACCCTTTGAGCTACCTCTGAACTTGGACACTTGAGGGCTGGCCCTTCCACACTGAACTTGTCGCAATCTGATAATACATTTAGGTGTGAGCATTGCCCGGAGTCCTTTTGAGGCTCTTAGGGAACTTTGACACACTCAAGTGGGAGAAAGGCTTTGGATCATGATCTCATGGAGTTGGTTTACCTCATATTTCAGACATGAAGTCTGAATCAGGCTCTCCTTGGTTGTACTTTTATTTATATTTTTCTGATGTATTTTTTTAACTTTAATCTGGGCTGTAATAATTTGTAATAAACTCTTGGGGATGGCTAGTGAAAAGGGTGGGTAACTATGTATGCAAAAAAGGGTAGAAATCATGCCTATAGGTTTCAAATAATTTCTGCATTTAGATATCATGTTCATATGTTTCAAATAATTTTTGCATATAGAAATCATGCCTATAGGTTCTTAAAATAAATTCTGCATTTAGATATCATGTTCATAGGTTTCAAACAATTTCTGCATTTAGATATCATAGGTTTCAAACAATTTCTGCATATAGAAATCACTATAGGTTCTTAAAAATAAATTCTGCATTTAGAAATCATGCCTATAGTTTTAAAACAATTTCTGCATTTAGATACCATGTTCGTAGGTTTTCAAACAATTCAGCACCTAGATATCATGTGCATAAGTTTTAAAACAAGTCTTCTGCATTCTACACCATGTTCAAAATCAATTACGCTTAGAAAGCATGTCTATAGGAACTCTTAATCGAATCTGAGCCGCTTCATTCACATATGGATATAAAAACAATAATAAGGGTGCTGTCAATTGCAGAGCTAATAATCAGTTCGTTTAAATCTGGCCTCTCTTTTAATAATCTGATTCCCACACTTAGCAAGTTTAACGAGTATGCATTCAAACAGTTTATTTCAAGCTTTACTATTTCAGAATTCAGTAGATATCATGCCTACAGGACCTCGTCTCAACACTTAGGCAAGCCTTAGGGTAAAATTAAATCTGTTTCTGTTAATAGCTACAACCAGCAGGCAGGCCTGATTCGGGCTTCTTATCTGAATTATGTATATATAAATTAGTGCGCCTCAACCTTTAAGTCCTCGCATGTTTAATTTTTAATCAGACCCTAATTAGTATGTGTAATCATGCTAATTATGTGCTTCTTTTGTTTAAAGGGGGTATATCTGAGCCTTTGCTTGTTATGTGCTTTCCCCTCAATTTGCTACACATGTTTTGTATGTCGCCTTAGAATTTTTTTGCCTTTAAAACCACAAATAAGCCTAACATCCCTACCTCCCTTAGGATTAGTAGTCCTAAATCCCCCTGGGACTGACAGGATTGGGACGGGTAGTAGCATGCAATAGGTAAGCGAGATCGCGCTTTAATACCTTAACGGGGTGGGAAGGGTAGATATGGATATGATGACCACGCGATAATGTCACGTGTAGCCCCTCATTGAGGAGTGATTACCGGGCATTGAGTGGGGTGATCCATATTATTAATAAACTTAGGACCCCCTCCCTTTATTCTTTATTTCTTTCTTTTCAGCATTTTAACTCTTTATTTTTTTTAAAAAAATCAGCTTTCCTAATTGTTCTTTCAAACCCTGCTTACTTTCAAACCTTTATGTGATAAAATCCCCTCTTATTTGAGCTTTATTTGTCTATATGCTTATTGTACCCAAATTCACAATAATAATCTGGTCGGGAACCACACTAGTGGATTCTGAGGGGGTGCCTAACACCTTCCCCTTATAATAATTTCAAGCCCTTACCCAATCTCTGGTTACTCAAATCAAACCTCCTTTGTGTCCTAATGCACCCTAATCATTAGGTGGCGACTCTTTAAATCAATCCCAATTCCCAAAAGGAATGAATTGTCCTCCCAAATGTCATAAACCCGATTTCGCGAGAAAAAGGGGGCGCGACACTTATCAACTTCCAGGTAAAGTGCGGTTCATTAACGCGTTTTATATAAAACGCAGTAACAAACTGCGCTTTACCTTAACGTCCCAAACGGACGTTAAAGTAAAACGTGATTCATAACCGCGTTTTATATAAAATGGTACTCCCTCCGTTCCAGTTCATGTGAACCTATTTTCTTTTTGGTCCGTCCAAAAGGAATGACCCCTTTCTAAATTTAGAAACAATTTAGCTTAAACTTACAATTCTACCCTTAATGAGAAACTTTTATAACCACACAAATATTCTGGGCCCCTTTTTGACTTGTTTAGGACCACACATTCCAAAAGTCTTCATTTTTTCTTAAACTCCGTGTCCAGTCAAACAGGTTCACATAAATTAGAACGGAGGGAGTAACTTTTTTTTTTTCACTTAAAAAAGTATTTTGAGTCCAAAAGAACCACATTTTAGTTCCGGACTCGACCCATGTGCAGTTTTATCAAAAAAGTATTATGAACAGTTAAACTTGAACAAGTTCTGACACACAATAGAATTTTATGGGTATATCTACATGACAATAAGAATTGTACTTGCTAGGAAAGGTATGTATATGAACACCAATTTCCCTTTTTATTTGTTTTAATTAACTTGTCTAATACAATATCATAAGGAAGCAGACAATATAAAAGATTTTTTATTCCCCAAAAATTATTTAGAAAATTGTTAGAGATATGGGGTGTGTTTGGTACGAAGGAAAATATTTTCCAATTTTTTCGTGTTTGGTTGGCTTAAATATTTTGGAAAACATTTTCCTCCAATTGGAGAAGGGAAAACATTTTCTATTCTCTAACCAAACACTAGAAAATATTTTTTGAAAAAAAATTTTCACTCACCAACTAAACAAGAAAACTAAATGATAAAACTACTCTTTTCCATGAAAATGTTTTTCTTTCATACCAAAACACTCATGGATTAAGGATGCAACCATATCAGCGATATTTGTGGATTTTGCCGTGACCTTTTTATTTTATTTTTATCCAAATTTTGTCTAATTAGCAATTCTTACTATTATGATTATCCAATCCAAGAAAAATTCTTATATTCTTTTGCCACAAATAGCAATCTATCAACGTGTTCATTTCAATCTCTATATTTAATAAACCCTTGTATTCCTATTATTTATTAAGTGTACATAAAAATAATAGGTATAGGTTTGACATTTTTGAAAGCTAATAATGAGGCTGTTGTTGAAAAAGCATGTCATGTTCCATTAATTAGCATATTATATCCTAGATTTCTTGACGAGTGCATGTTTGAGCATTAACTTCTATATATTAGCAACAACTAAATGCATGAATTCAACAAATCATATCTACTAAATACACCTAAACAAGTTATAGAACGGTCTTCTTACAGAATTACAATATTGCGAAATGGATTATATTTCTTGCTCAATGAATTGTTCATTTGGGGATTATTTCTTAGCTAACTTTAAATTGTATTTTATGGACCATGTTTTCAAGAAAATGAAAAAGAAATATTGTAAGGTATGAGGATGAATGTGAATATACAGACCATGTTGGCTGGAGAAAATAGAAATTGTGGTTCTTCGTGGAAAGCAATGATTATGTAGTTTACTGTTATGTTCAATCAGCTATGGAAAACAAAACACTGCTTTTGTTCTCTTCACACTTGTATATTTTTCACCTGCCGACTAACAGTCTAAATTTCATTGCATCCAGTTCATTGACTATAGAATACTAATACTACTATTTTGCATGTTTTACTTTTTTTTTTTTTTTTTTACGGAATCGTTTTAAAAATTATCAGGAAGTCTGTTGAAAATGTACAATTACTACTATTCTGCATGTGATATAGCAGATCTGTTTGTCAAATATATTTGACTAATTTGAGGAATGAGTGCCTGCAAGTTATGTATTGTAGTGTTTATGAATATGAATTATTGCGTTCTAATTTTAGTACATCTTAATTAGGGGGCCTACATCTCTCCCCCCAACCCCCAAAATTTGACTATGTAGTGTTGAATATCTAATCTTGTAATTTTATGGAGTTGTAGTCTAGAGTTGTGTTCGATCAATTATGTCAACTCTCATTTGACAGGTTATTCCCACCTAGTCTCTTCCGTTTACCAATAATTACTACGCGTCATAAGAAAAGTTAGTGCTATCTAGTGCACTATATATGAACTAACTACATATGCACTAGTCGTAGTTTGTCTTACAAAGGAAATTCCTAATTGGTCTGCTTAAACAACAATTAAAACAAGCAAAGGAAGAAATGCTAAAAAAAAACAAAAGTATTACTCCTATAATTTTTTTCTTCTGTTTCTTCTTTAGCTAGAAGTTTAGCCACCCTATTCTGCTCCCGAGGTACTCATTACTAAGTTTTAGAAAACAAATAAGAAAACGGCTTATATTTTTACTTTTCACCATCTCATTCAAAGTGTAATTATATTCGCGATGATTTTATCGTAAAATCATTACTTTCATGGAGACACCATTTGAATTATAATGTAGGTAGAGTAAATAATTTTGATCGATTCATGATCGAGGAGTTTCCTTTCTTTGGTTTTGTGTAGAATGGCCACTCAAAAAGGAAGGAGAAAAAGTCCACAGATCACCACTTACCCAAATTCTGATCCTTTTTTTGGTTAATGGAGAACACTAACTGAAAAAACGGAAAAGAAATTCCATGCTTTTCATATTTGGAATTATTTGATTGATGAATCCAGAACCATTATCAACTTGACTAACTGCTGCTAAAAGTGTTGAAAAAGAAAAAAAGATTTGTCAAAGCTACAAAGCTAGCACCCATACTACTTTAATTTCATGTGGTTGAACTAACGAGGAGGATTCCTTGTCACATGCTGTTTTTCATATTGGAAGTCATAGTTTCACATTTTGGCTCTTTCTGTTTCCATAAAATTATACGTCACGAGCTATATATGACAACTTTTTTTAGTTTTAATTAATATCGCGGATTAAAATTAATTAATTTAAAGAAACCACATTTTCCATCCATGCCGCTTTGAGAATCTTAGACACTAAAAATAGCTGGCTTTTTTTATTTTAAATCGTTTCTTGTTCGACCAATTGTTATTGTTTTCGTTGCTTATTCTTTACATACATAAGCAAACCCAAAAAGTAAGAGCAAAAATAATCTTCGGCAGGAAGCATATAGTATGATTCGCTAATTAATTGATCTTCATCCTTAGTTTTAGACGTAGATATATGGAATTTATGTTGTTTGGCCTTCTAACAAGAAAGAGTTTCTGTCCACATTGAGCTTGCAAGTAATCATTGGGTTCAAGGTGTTCATGGATGAATGTGTCTTGTTCTTTTTGAAATGCATTATAGGCTTCCTTGGAAAATGGAAATAAATTAGTTTCAATTAGTGTAATGGACAAATCTATAATATTTGATGACGCCAAAACACAACTCAGATGGAATTATAGTCTGTGATTAACCAGTAACACATACTGTGTATTTGGTATGATAGAAATCAAAGTCTGCATTCTACCGTGACAAGTAACCAGGTAGCCCAAGAGATAATGGGTTTTCTGGGTACTCATAAGTCATCTTGGCCTGCCATAACTTTGCCTTGAAAAGCCCAAATATCTTGTTTACTCGTGAAGTTACCATCAAAAATAGCGATGGCAAAATGTTTTAAAAAAAAATTGTTATCCACCTATATTATCCATTAAAAAATGAGTTAGATAATGAACTTTTTAAAAAAGGGTCAAATATGAATAAGAATCATATTATCCACTAAGAAAATGGATAACCAATAGATAAGTAATGGATTTAACTTTTACAATTGTAAAGCCTCATATTGGGGTTGCTCAAGTTTGGGAGACTAGAAATTCTCCCAAAATTGATCATATTCAAGGAGCCATTATTAATATGGATATCCATATTATCTGTCGGTTAACCTATTTTTTATCCGTATTAAATATGGGTCGGATCGGATAATTTATCATTTTTTGCATTACTCGTTTTCGACCCGTACATATTCGACCCGCTCGTTTTCCACCCCTAATCAAGAACTTGATGTCTGGTTAAATCATAGGCATAATACATATAGTTTACCCCTGACCTTGAGGCCAAATTCTTGTGAACATTTTTACAATGCGGGCGATCCTTTACATACTCTACCTTTTCAAAGTGTCTCTAAGACACACCTGCTAGATGCTTGATCACTTTGTTCCCAACAAGTGTATTGTAACGATCCGACCGGTCGTTTTGAGCTTTAACGCGTCATTCGGCTGTTTGAGGCCCTGAGTAGCTTCACTTAATGTATTGTGACTTGTACGTATGGTCGGAATTGAATTTCGGGAAGTTCGCAGTCGATTGGAAAGAATCTCTAATTTCGGAAGCTTTAAGTTGGAAGAATTGACTAGGATTTAACTTTGAGTAAACGACCTTCGAATCAGGATTTGAAAGTTCCAACAGGTTCATATAGTGATTTTGGACTTGGGCGTATGTCCGGATCGGGTTTTGGATGACCCGAGAGCTTTACGACACTTATTGTGGAAAGTTGGCATTTTGGAAGTATTTCATAAAATTGGGTTGAAGTGTATTTTAATGTTATCGATATCCGTTTGAGATTTCGACCATGAGGAATAGCTTCGTACGGGGATGCTGGTCTTAGGAGAGCGTCCGGATGTGGATTTAGAGGTCCGTAGGTCATTTCGGGGTCATTTGGTGAAAGTTGGAAGTTTGATGGTTTTTGGGAAGTTTGACCGGGAGTGGACTTTTTGATGTCGGGTTCGGATTTTGATTCCAGAAGTTGGATTAGGTCCGTAATGTCGAACGTGAATTGTCTGCAAAATTTGAGGTTAATCCGACGTGATTTGATAGGTTTCGGCATCAGATGTGGAACTTAGAAGTTCAACAATTTATTATGCTTGAATCGATGCGCAATTTGTAGTTTTGATGTTGTTTTACGTGGTTTGAGGCTTCAACTAAGTTTGTATCGTATTTTGGGACGTGTTGGTATATTTGGTTAAGGTTCCGACGACCTCGGGTGGATTTCGGATGATCAACGAATCGAGTTGAACTTGGAAGAAGTGCTGAGGTAACTGATATCTAGTGCAATCGCACCTGCGTGGAAAGGGCCATGGTGCGAGCCCGCAGGTGCGACATGTGGTCGCAGAAGCGACATTTGAACACTATTCGTTATTTGCTCAATTCGCTCTATTGCTACAGGATATGATAATACATGTCTTCATTAAATGTTTATCTAAATATCATGACTATAGGATTTTAATCAACTACTTCTGTTGTTTTCATTACACTGCCCCGCCTAGATGACATGCCTATAGGAATAAAGTATTATAAAATCAAGCCTAATTGTCAATTTTAGAAATCCTGCCTATAGGATGTTGTCACTCGCATAAGAACTGCTTATGAGATCAACGTTGTTAATCCTGTGTTCTCAAAGCTGTTTCACTGCCTAATTATGCAACTACTAGAAATCATGTCTATATAACAATGTCATCTGCCCAAGACGCATACCTATAAAATCAGCATTGTTAACTCTAAGCCTTCGAACAATCTTACTGCCTCATTGCGTGAACAATTTAGAGATCATGCCTATAGGAGTTTTAACGCCCTCAATCACGAGTTCATTAGTCTAAAGCTGCAACACTGCTTATACGATACTAGAAATTAGAATCGCCTAGAAACCATGCATGTAGGATTTAACAACTCTAATGCGTCTTAACTCTAAAACTATACTGCCTATTCTGCTTGCATGCATTTATTGTTTATGTGTGGAGGCTAACTTGAGCCCTTAATTGTCTTCATGTGAAGTCCTATCTGTTTTGAGTATTGTCACACCCCTTTTTCCCACCCCCAAAAAGAAGATATATGTGTTATTGGATTGTGGGTTAAAGAGTTTTTCCAATTAAAGTGACAAAACATGAGTAGGGATTATTTTATTGTTCAGAGTTGCCACATGGAATTGATTTTTGGGTGTTCCAAGTCACCTTTTGTTTGAATCTCTAGTCAAAGGAAGTTTTGATTCTATCATTATTGGTCTGCGAAAATAAAGTCCGGGTAAGTAGTACCACACAACTAGATGGCGAATCGACCTCCGCGCCTCTTTTTCTCGATGACAAATGCTGAAAAAACACGAACTATGGCGAACCAAGTTGAGTCCAGTACTGTGTCAAAGAGAAAGAGAGACTAAGGGGTCGTATTTTGCTAGACGGAAGCTGGGTGGCGGCCGAAGCGGCGGCAGTAGGGTGGTCGGCGATGGCTGGCCAAAACTTGTCGGATTTTGGAGGGGTTTGGAATGTTTTGGGGCGTGGAATGGGGAAGAGAAGAGTGAGAGGAGGCCAGTGGTATGATTTTATGGGGTTGGAGGTAGTAGATGGCGGCTAGGGTTTTTTCAGATTTAAGTAGATCTATGGAGATTGGTGGAGCTTTGGAGGATATGAGTGGTATAGGTAGAAAGAGGAGGAAGAGGGGAAGAGATGGTAAAATTTTGGGGTTGATTGGGGGTTGGCCGGCGGCAGCGGCAATTTTCGACCGGCGGCGGGCGGCGGTGGGCGGACCTGGGAGAGAGAAGAGAGAGTGATGAGAGAGTGAGGAGAGGGGAAGAAGAAAGGGAAATAAAGCAAAAATGGGGGCAAAATTTGGCCAAACTAGGCTTTAAATACCTAGAGTGGGAGATTAATCAGGGCCGTTGGATCGTGTGATGCTGAGTGGTTAAGATTAAATCTTGATTCACTTAATGAAATGACGTAGTTTTGAGGAAAAACTACGTAGTTTCGGATCCTTTCAATGGCAGCCCTTTATCTTGCACTCTTGGCCACTTTTTCTTTCAAATTTGGCCAAATTTCTTCCTTAATCCTACTTATTAAACTAAATTTACACAAATAAATAAATTAATTAAATAGCTTATTCAAATGATCAATTAACTAGATTGATTCACCAATTAAAAAGTTAGTCGATTCCTAAAATGCACAAATGAAGGAAGAACTATTATTTTCTGGTATTTTCATGATAGAAAATATGCAATTAAAGACATAAAATTTGAGAAAAAAAATAATTAAAATAACAAAACACTAATAACTTTAGGAGGTGTTAAAATAGTGCAAAAATTAGGTGTTCACAACTGCCCCTCTTTGCTTGAGAACATGAAGAGTTTTCGTGCAAAGAAAAGTGAATGCCATAGCTAATTTTTGCTCACATATTACTCCAATGGAAGCAATTTTTGAAAAAAGCTGACCGAACCTTGCTTCTGAAGTTGCCTACATATCCTTGGCTATAAAGGAATCAGGTCAGTGTAGTTCTGAAAAATTTGGTAGCTGGGACTACCAGACACTGGAGTTTAGACTGTTGTTGTTGTTACTGTTACTTGCTGCTTACATCAAAAGGAAAAGAGAAAGAACTATATATGTCTGCAAACTAAGAGTTACAAAATTCCTATATATATGCCTTATGGAGTGAAATCTTGATTCTTGACCTGGTCTCTTGTGTTGACCATGATTGGATCTTGATGCTCTTTGAAGAAAAGATTATGACTCAATTTCAGTTGCTTGCTTTCCTGATCTGAAATTGAGAAGATAAATCTTGAGAATCTGTGTTTTTGACACATTGTCAATGTTAACTCCAACTATCCCGTGATCGAAAGACTTCTTCCTTCTAATGATAACTGAAACTGCAAGCTTTGATTATCACACCTGTGCTCTATGGCGGGGCCTGCAAAGCCATCAAAGTTGAACAAAACGAACAAAATTTTCTGCCCCAGTTTGGCGCTAAGAAAATTTTGCGAGTTATTGGGTAAAGCTGCATATCAGCTTATTTTATTTGAAAGATGCAAAAATGATAGTGAAGACTCCGAATCGAATATGCTTCTCTTAAGAGTAGAATTGATAAACTTAGACTAGGAGGTGCACCTCCCATGGGTAGCATTGGAATGATTGCGAGATTAAAGGACTCGAACTAGGAATTGTGTCTTCTAGGATTAATGATTCATATTAGGAAGTGCGTTTCCTATTAGAATGACCAGGGTTGACTTAGGAAGCGCGTCTCCTAGGAATAAAGGTTCAGATTAGGAAGTGCGTCTCCTATAATGTAAGGTTGATGGACTTGGACTAGGAAGTGTGTCTCCTAGGATTGATGATTCAGATTAGGAAGTGCGTATCCTACAATGTGAGGTTGATGGACTCGACTAGGAAGTGCGTCTCTTAGGATTGGAGGTTCAGATTAGGAAGTGCATCTCCTAATGGAATGACTCAAACTAGGAAGTGCGTCTCCTACGAGTGAGATTGAAGGGCTTGGACTAGGAAGTGCGTCTCCTAGGATTAATGGTCAAATGGCTTGGACTAGGAAGTGCTTCTCCTAGTATTGGTGGTTTAGATTAGGAAGTGTGTCTCCTAGTGGAATGGCTCAAAATTAAGAAGTGCGTCTCCTACAAATGAGGTTGAAAGGTTTGGACTAGGAAGTGCGTCTCCTAGGATTAATGGTACATATTAGGAAGTGTGTCTCCTATTAGAATGGCTCAAACTTGGAAGTGCGTCTTCTACGAATGAGGTTGAAAGGTTTGGACTAGGAAGTGCGTCTCCTAGGATTAATGGTCAAATGGCTTGAACTAGGAAGTGCGTCTCCTAGGATTGGTGGTTTAGATTAGGAAGTGCGTCTCCTACTGGAATGTCTCAAAACTAGGAAATGCGTCTCCTACAAATGAGATTGAAAGGTTTAGACCAGGAAGTGCGTCTCCTGCGAGTGACGTTGAAAGACTTTTGAGGGAATGTAACTAGGGGTTGGTGCCCTGTATCACTGAGAAAAAAGGTAACCAGGGGTTAGCGCCCTGTATCACTGAGAAAGAATGTAACCAGGGGTTGGCACCCTGTATCTCTAAGAGGGAATATAATCAAGGGTTAGCGCCCAAACTAGGAAGTGTGTCTCCTACGAGTGAGGTTGAAAGACTTGGAGGGAATGTAACAAGGGGTTGGTGCCCTGTATCACTGAGAAAGAATGTAACCAGGGGTTGACGCCCTGTATTACTAAGAAGGAATGTAACCAGGGGTTGGCGCCCTGTATCACTAAAAAGGAATGTAACCAAGGGTTAGGATACCTTGTATGAAAATGGAACCTCACTAATGATTGTTGTACCTTATGTCGGAAAATACAGCTAGGGATTGGTGTACCCTATTCTAAACATGCGACTAGGGAGTGGTGTGCCCTATTTCAAAACGGAACCTCAACTAAGGATTGATGTACCTTATGCTGGAAAATGTAGTGGTTGATCATGTGATTATAGGCATATCTAGAAAGAAAAAGCAGAGAGTTTGAAGAACTTATCTTTGGTGACAATTTGTCCTTTGAGAACTTCAATTCTACACTGCTTTGCTTCCTGCTTCAAACAAAGAAAGATTTGTGAGTTTAACAATGGTGGCCGGTTTGTGGCCTTGAATGCCCTGAGTAGTTTGAATCTGCGGCCACCTCGTTGTTAGAGAACTGATTTGAAAGTATGGTACCAAACAGCTAGGAGGCTCTGTACCGTGTTCTAGAAACTTCGGCTTTCTACTGTCGCCTCCGGCTGTTTCATAACCGGATGTCCAAGGTGTTGCTGAACCTTATCTATAAAGCAAGTCTTCACTTTGGCAGTTTTTTCCTTTAAAAATCAAACTTGATTATTTTTCACCCGATATTAGTTTGTGTCTGGGGTGCTATCAACTTTGCCCACGAAGCAAGTCTTGCATAGCGACCTTTTCGATGTCTTCAAAACACTTTATTCGGCTTATCAGAGGAAATCACAGTTGGATTCGTGCCTTTGTCAATGCTGCGTATGCCCCGCATCCTTTATTTTGCACTTCTAGGAAACAATGACCAATTTTGTGGCCCTTTCTTTATTGGCTTCTAAACAAATAGACCAGCAAACTTTTGGAACTTTCGTTGGCATGAACCCTCAGATCTCGTTTAGCTTCAACAAGCTTATTGTGCATGTTGCTTCCTGGGTATGTCCTCTTCGATGTGCCAGGATAGAACTCGCTTTGTACAATTGGAAAGCTGGTAAGAGATGTTGAAATCATTTCTCGGTTGTTTTAACAAAGACTGACTCAAAAATAAAAATGCAAATGGACAAAATGACGCGATGTAAAAGTGAGAAGGAATATTATTTAACTGAAAATGCCACTTTACAGGGAGAGAAAGAAAAAAGGGCTCCTTTGAATATGGTAGCCAACATTAATGATCATGACATGCATTTTGGACTGAGCGGCCGAATCTATCCAACAAATCTACCATTTCTTCTTGTTGTTCCTTTTCGTCTTTGAAGTTGGCCTCTTTGTGCCAATCATTTGTTCAAATCACAGCTTACCTTCGACCAATGGTGTCACGACCCGGATTTTCCCACCATCGGAGTCGTGATGGCGCCTACTCGTGGTAGCTAGGCAAGCCAACTTATTTACCTTCCCATCACTAAGCAATTATTTTTAACAGTTTATAGCATCAATGTAGAACATGAAATTTAATAATAATAATAGCGGAAGTCTAATTCATAAGTCTGAATCAAAACGCGGAATAGTCAACAATAGCCTCTACCCAAGATTTGGTGTCACATTACTCACGAACCACTAAGAATAAACTAAATACAAAGGTCTGAAAGAAATATAACAGCTGTCTGTCTCGAAAACAATGAGGCAACAGTCACAAGGAAAATATAAAGAAGAGACGCCGGGCCTGCGGACGCCTGCAAGGCTACCTCAGTCTCGTGAATAGGAAAGTCTGCTCCCGATCTACTGCTGCTGCTGCTCCTCAAAACCTGGACCTGTGCAGAAATGCACAAAAGTGTAGCATCAGCACAACCGACCCCATGTGCTGGTAAGTATCTAGCCTAACCCCGGCGAAGTAGTGACGAGGCTAGACTGGACATCACATAAACCTGTGCAGTTATAACTATACAGCGGGAATCGAATACCAAGTAATTAACAACATGGGAGGGGAGACATGCTATGGGGAGATACAATATTAACAGTAACCCAGGGTAATAAACTAAAGCAACTTAGATCCACCATAACAAGGAACCAATACTCAATATAAACACAGGGCATCAAATAACTGTTGCGGCGTGCAACCCGCTCCATAATTACCATTGTTGCGGCGTGCAACCCGCTCCACAATATCATTGTTGCGGCGTGCAACCCGACCCATATCACTTATCATATATCATTGTTGCGGCGCGCAACCCG
>NW_017673332.1:0-72786 GCF_001879085.1 Nicotiana attenuata
AAGGTATTTCGGGAAATATAGTGGCCATATGTGGATTTTTATAACTTGAACAATATTAAAATTTAAACATGATGGTGGATTTTATAACTTGAACAATATTTAAAATACAATTAAAAGTGTGGCTACACTCCTGGAATCTAATGTAATGTAGACGAGTTGGGTAATATAGATAGTTATATCTGATTTATATTTGTGACGATGGTTTAGGTTCAAATCTCATCGAGCGCCCTGTTTTAAGAGGGAGTTTTCATTCCCTTTTTTTTTTTTACTAATGAGGTCACATTTATGTCCTTCTTGAAAGCCAAAAGGAAGTCTTTCAACAGTCGTGTTACCAAGATGCGTCTCAGCTTTATGATCTTAGATCGAGCCTTGAATTGAACAGGAAGAAAAAACACAAACGAATGAAACATAAAATTGGGAAGAAAAAATATTGTGATGCCAATTCCTAGGATGAGAATAATGTCTCCTCTGATCTTGGGTCATCTACATCTGAGTTATCTCTTAATTTGATCTCTTCTCCAATGCATTCTGAAAGAAAGAGAAACAAGTCAAAAGTTGGTTCCAATGAGAAGTTTATAATTTAAGTATGAAAACTGTTGAACACAACGGGCATCTGCCTAGGAGTACATTTGCTTATGTGAGGGTTGTGAACAATGGCAATGTATTAATAAATGACAAGAGACTATAAAAGAGTTCTAGCTTGGCATCAATACAAAACCAAGGTAGTGACAATAAACAACCCACATTTGTTAAAGAGACCAAAGGGAACATGCTTGCAAGGGGTTTAGAGTCAAGTGGTGAGTACTTTTTTGCAAAGTCACGCTGCTTTGTCATTTTATTCCTTCTATTGAAGTTCTAAAAAGTCTTTAAGCTCTGCCATTATCAACTCAAGTATAGCTGGTTCTTATCTTATTTGATTGTCACAGTTGCTCATTTGGATGTATTTTTGGCTCGGTCTATTTTCGTCTTCTTGAGCCGAGGGTCTTTCGGAAACAGCTTCTCTACTCCTCATAAGTAGGGATAAGGTCTGCATACACTTTATTTCGTATATTGATTTACCCATATATGGAAATAACAAAAATAATTATTTATTTTTATGAATTCGCAGGTTCTACTTCTTAAATTAACACAGGAACGATGTAGTATACTAATATTGTGATGCAATAAGAGACTCATGTGAAGATCGTGGTAACAAGGTAAGAGGCAAAAAAAGATTCTTTAGAATCAACAGATTTTAACTGTATTCCATAAAATTCTTCGAATTTATGCTTTCCGCTTACATTACAAGTATTTATACGTGGAATTCGCAAGTACTACTCTAAAAATTTGTGAAATAGGATTGCAAACATGACACTTGAAGCTTTCGTTCATAAAAGCTTGAAACATAAAACTCTCTTTATATTTTAATAGCTGATTCGCTACTGAAAATAGAACAATCCTTAAGATGCATATGAATGATCTAAATGCGAGTGAAGACAAAAATAGTATTTCATACAATCCTAATAATGACTGACACTCTAAGTTTAAGTAGGGAACATCCATTTAATAGTTCGTATCACTGACCTTATGTTTTAGACGTGCAAGATCAATTTTTCACTTACACTCTTCTTTTCATAATTTCTTCTATTATCAGCTCTCTTTGGAGATCGTTTTTTTCTTAGCATGATTCTGTTATTGTTGTTATTGGAAAACAGTTTGTGCAGATACAACAATTAATATCAGTCTTCATGCCGTCAGTTGGATGTTTATTCTCGACAATTTTATTTTATGGGTTTTTTACATATTTATCTTTTTCCATGAATATGTTGCTGTCGCTGAATTCTGATCCTTAGCCATACATTTTTTTTAATATTCTTGAATGGCTTGATAAGAAAAGTGAGGTGATGATGTTATTGACATACTTAAGTCTCAACTCTATGCCGTTCCTATTTATATACACGTCCAGTTATTATGTATTGTGAACAACTTTTGAGATACGACAAGTAACTTTGTGAGGCTTAGTAACTATTTTTTATTTAGTTATCGTATATAACTTTTTCCTTTAAAGACTCTTTTGTTTAAAACTATTTTTTCTTTAAAAAATTATGTCTGTCCCGTTTATATTGAGTTATTTTCTCTGTTTAATGATAAGGACGCAGAAAAAATAAAAATTAAATTCGTCCTTCTCATTGTTGGGTTAGAGGCTAATTTTGAAGTTTTTAATTTGGACAAAAGGTTGATCAATACAATCTTGAGGGAACCAATCCTCAATAAATGGTTATCGTCATGCCAAACTGTACATACATAACAAGTGCAGAGCAAGATTGGTGTTGGAGGTTACATGGCGTCAATTCAATCGACCAGTGTCGATGATATACAGATACTTTGAATTGGAGATCTGCAGTTTTGGATGGATGAATAATATCTCTATAGCTGCTTTGAAAAATTTGAAGAAGTACTAAAGTTTCTAAAATAAATTATTGTTGCTGAGTGTTTTAATATTTAAAACTGTGTCTTAGGGAGAAGAATAAATCTTTTAAATTATTGTGAGAAGTAGTAAGTATTTACTGGTGTCATATACTTTGGATTGATTTTCTACTGTGACACGACCCAATTCCCAACCTGGTCGTGATGGCGCCTCTCGTGAAGACAAGGCCAGCCAACTAACCCAAATCCTTTCATTAACAATTATCAAACATAAATAAATAGAAGATACAACTTAATGGCATTTAAATTTTTTTAATTTCTACCCGACCGGGGTGTCACAAGTCACGAGCATCTAAAGAAACCTGAACACAACTACAGGGCCAATAATAATATATAAAGAAAAATTCTGGAAAATCAAAAGACAACATCCGGTGCCGCGAACNCCGCCATTCCGGCTATTAGGGACAATACCGAACATATACGTTCAAAACACTCGCTCACACAATCAGCACCTCGGTGCTCAAGCCATAGGCAAGGATCCGGCCTCAAGTCCTCTAGACTGGCCCAACATCAACTACACGGAGATTACTATCTCGCCCCTTCGTATCGGGGAAGTACACTAGCCACTCAAGGACGACACTACGAGGGAACTGGAGCGCTCGCGTGCGCATACAGACGTGTGGAAGGAATTTCAAGAGTTATATCTCAAGCTGATTCAAGTACGCAGGATAAGAATTCCAAGAATGGGAAGTTTTCCTAAAGGTTCTGCAGCCTCTCGAGGAGAAGTATAGGCGTCCCCGTACCGTTCCGCGAGACTCTACTAAACCTGCTCATGACTCGTGAGACCTAGTAACCTAGGCTCTGATACCAACTTGTCACGACCCAATTCCCAACCTGGTCGTGATGGCGCCTCTCGTGAAGACAAGGCAAGCCAACTAACCCAAATCCTTTCACTAACAATTATCAAACATAAATAAATAAAAGATACAACTTAATGGCATTTAAATTTTTTAATTTCTACCCGACCGGGGTGTCACAAGTCACGAGCATCTAAAGAAAAACCTGAACACAACTACAGGGCCAATAATAATATATATAGAAAATTCTGGAAAATCAAAGACAACAGCCGGTGCCGCGAACGCTGGCGGTCACCTTACTCAGCTACAATAGTCATACCTTCAATCAGCTAAATACCCCGCTACCGGGTGTACAATACCTGCAACTGCACGCGAGGTGCAGGGAGTAAAGTGAGTACTTCCAACTCAGTGGTAATAAGGGTAAATAATAACTGAGCGGTAAGAAATCATATAAAAGCACTCCATCATGCTATATAAGACAGTGCAAAACTTTGAGAAAACAGTAAAACCGTGAAAATCCTTTAGAAAATATCTGACTCAGTTTAAAACCTCTTTTGAAAACATCTTTTTCCAACAATCAAGCAAATGAATGCGTAATCAGATAGTGCAAGTCCGCACATAAGTCAGCCCCTCGGGCACAGCACTCCACAAACAATTAACACCAGGGCGTCTGGTAAGCAGTACAAGAAGTAGCATGGATGCCAATGATATGAGAGTGCTGAATGTCATGACACGTAGTACAAACAGGAACCAATGCATGAATGCAATGCAATGCATATGACCGCTGCGGCGTGCAGCCCGATCCATCTGGGTACCCGCGCTCACTATGGGGGTTCAGACTCCGGAGGGGCTCCTACAGCCCAAGCGCAATATCATCATAGCATCGTGCGGCGTGCAGCCCGATCCATCCTCAGTCCAGAACATGCAAATGAGCCACTCATGCAATGTCAGGTAATAGTTTTTAACTCAAAACATCAGAAAAATGCAATTTAAGTCTTTAAACTTTAGCAATATGACTACACATTTCAAAACAGGGTTTAGCTCAGGACTGAAATCATTTAATATGCTAAGTGTCATGAAAACAGTGATAATAATCCCTAAAGGATTCAAATAATTGGCACGAAGCCCAAATATAGCAATCAACCCACATAATGATGATAACAAGTAGTTTCAGTCAATTACGCAATAAAACCAACAACCGGGACGGACTAAGTCACAATCCCCAACGGTGCTCTACCCCACGCTCATACCTGGCGTGCAAGTCACCACAATACAGCACTATGATGTGCAAATCCGGGGTTTCAAACCCTCAGGATATCATTTACAAGTATTACTCACCTCGATCCGGCGAAATCTCTAGCCCGCGACGCCTTTGCCCCTCCAATCGGCCTCCACGTGCGTCGAATCTAACCAAAATCAGAGCGAATACATCACACTATGCCAAGGGAATAATACCCAATCGAAAACAATCAAAATATAGCAAAAATCTCAAAACTAGTAAAACCCGAGCCCCGGGCCTACTTCTCGAAAAATTACAAAACTCAC
The DNA here is from genome assembly GCF_001879085.1 of Nicotiana attenuata. Lineage (NCBI taxonomy): Eukaryota > Viridiplantae > Streptophyta > Magnoliopsida > Solanales > Solanaceae > Nicotiana > Nicotiana attenuata. Next base: position 4,809 of record NW_017673332.1, read on the forward strand.
ATCACCGGATTCCTCGTCTCGCCACGAGTCCGTACATATCAAATTTACCAAAATCGGAGTCCAAATGCTCCCTCAGATCCCAATTTAAATTCTCAAAATTCCAAGCCCTAGCTCATCAATTTTAGGCTCAATTCCATGAATTTCTAGGTGGATTTCACAATATAATCGAGTTTTAAGACAAAGATTCTTACCTCAAGTCGATTCCTCTTGAATCCCTCTTTCATCTCCTCCAAAAATCTCCAAAAACGAGCAACTATGGGTGTAAAATGACCCCAAAATCGCGACTGACGTGTTTTAAAACATTCTGCCCAGGTATTTACTCTTCGCGATCGTGGAAAATGCTTCGCGATCGCGGAGAACAATTTTTCCAGCCCAAAATTTACTCTTCGCGATCGCGGTCAATGCTTCGCGATTGCGATGAACAGTTCCCAGCTCTTCCGGACAGCCTCCAGTATAACGGTCATAACTTTTTGCACACAACTCCAAATTACAAATGGTTTGATGTTCTGAATACTAGACACAGAGAGCTATAATTTCATATATTGCTCATTTTCTGACTCCTTATATATTGCGAGATATAAGCTTTCAAAGTCAACCCTGTGTATTAGAGACCTTCCCAGGCAGCCTATAGTTTAACTACCATAACTTTTTGTACACAACTTCAAATTCCAATTAATTTACATTTCTGAAAACTAGACACAAAGTGCTACAATTTTCATTTTTGGATCATCTCCAAATTCCTTATAGATTGTGAGATATAAGCTTCCGAAGTGGGATCAACGCAACAAGATATTTCTTCTCCGCGATCGCGAACGGCTTTCCGCGATCGCGATTCATTGGCACATTTCTCACATTTTACTCACCGCGATCGCGACCAATTCCCCGCGATCGCATAGAACACTGCTGTAGCCAAAAACCAGCAGTTAAAAATGGCCTAGAAATGGTCCGAAACCACCCCGAAACTCACCCGAGGCCCCCGGGACCCCAACCAAAAGCACGTACATGTCTTAAAACATTATCCAAACTTGTTCCAGTCATCAAAACACATCTAACAACACTAAAATCATCAATTCTCATCGGATTCAAGCCTAAGTTCTTTAAAAACTTTCGAAACACGCATTCGATCAAAAACTCAACCAAACGGCGTCCGAATGACTTGAAATTTTGCACACACATCACAAATCACATATCGAAGCTACAGCAACTCTCTGAATTCCATTCCGACCCTCGGATCAAAATCTCACCTATCAACCGGAATTCGCCAAAATACTAACTTCGCCAATTCAAGCCTAATTCTACACCGGACCTCTAAAATAAATTCCGATCGCACTCCTAAGTCACAAATCATCCCCCGAAGCTAACCGAATCACCGGAAATCACATCCGAGCCCTATAACTCATAAGTCAACATCCGGTTGACTTTTCCAATTTAAGCCTTCCTTAAAGAGACTAAGTGTCTCATTTCTTATCAAAGCCAATCCAAATCAACTCTCACACACCACATACCGATAACGAAACATGAAGAAGCATAAAATGGGGGAAACGGAGCAGTAACACATGAGACGACGGGTTGGGTCGTCACATACTGAGTGTTATGTAGGTTTATTTGAAGTAAATAAATATTACGCATTGGTGTTTATATGCAGTAACTAATTTTATATGATAAACTAAGTATCAGCAACATACCAAAATAATTTATCCATTAAACTCATTTATTTTCCATCATTTTTCTAAATCACAGTCTTTCCTTTGTACTTGAAATTGCACAGTTGAAGGCCAATTAGCATGACTATTCTTGCAATATTTCCTTCACAATATGAAGAATGCGTGGAGCTTCTCAAAAATAGTTTTGAATTCAATGGTTAATTTAATTTATACAAATATAAAGTTCATTGCTTGCAATATACAAAGTAAAGTAGCTTATAGTGCAGTATAATACAATTAGGGCTGCAAGAAACTCCAACAATAGAGTAGTGAAAATAACAATATTGATAAGATATGAATTTTGGTGAAATTACTTTTATTTAATATTTTCCGCGCATCGCGCGGGTAGGTATACTAGTATTTATAAAAAAATTGTTGTTTACAAAAGTGCCCTTCATATTCTTTAGCTTTAAGGGACTTTAAGGGCAAATTTATCTCTAACCATGCTAATGCATGCATTAATAGCCTTTATATTGTTAATACCATAGTTTGCTATGTATTAGTTATACGTAGAATAATACCAAATAGATTGTATAACTAATACTTGCATTAGTAATACATATATTAAAAAAGTGTACCAAATAAAGAATTAGTAATATCAAAAGTTAATGCATGCACTATTTTCTCTAATGCATCCTAACAAACTACCCCTAATTCTCAAGATTATAGAATTTTATATTGATAAATATATTTGTATTACTATGCATTTGTTTATTACTACTAATATGAGTTGAAGGTGAAGATAAATAGTAGTAGTACTATTTTGAGGATTTTCCATAAAGCAGTATTGTTTGGAGTCTAATTACCATATATAACTATAGTTTGCCTAATTATTGTTCGTAGCTATTGTTTAATTATTATCAACTTGTATCACTTGTATACGGGTACAAATACAGTCTGTGTCACCTGTATTCGTTCGCGCAACGAATACAACATGTATCAAATGTATTCATTCGCACAACAAATACAACATGTATCACGAACGAATACAACAATCAAGGCGAACTACAAGGGTGTATACAAAGGATACAACATGTATCAACTGTACTTGTTCGACCAACAAATATAACCAAGACAAAATAAATAAATGCAAAATAGAATGCTTTCAGGAGAGTCGAATTCACGACCTCCGCTTACTAAGCGGGTGGTCTAAGCAACTGAACTACGAAAGCTTATTGCTCTCTCTTTCAGTTCAAAACAATTAATCTCGTATTTTAGTACTACGGGTGAAGTTGCTATAAAATTCAAATATAGCTACAAATGATAATTTTTTGAAAGTATGGCTAATAATGATAAATATAGTGTATATGTTTGTTGTATCACATAATTTTCTATTATATTTTTCCTATTTTTTACATCAAAATGGAAGATGAAAAACTCGAGCCAAAGTCATCATATTTGAACTTGTAATATTATAATTTTATTTATGATTAGACTATTGTAACGACCCGACCGGTCGTTTTGGGTTCTAGCGCTCCGTTCAGTAGCCTGAGGCCATGAGCAGCTTAAATTCAGGCATTATGACTTGTACGCGTGGTTGGAATTAAGTTCCGGGAAGTTCAGAGTTGATTTAGAAAGAGAATCCTCATTTGGGAAGCTTACAGTTGAAAGAATGAACTAGGATTAGATTTTTGAGTAAACGACCTCGGAATCAGGATCTGAAGGTTCCAGCAGGTTCGTATGATGATTTCAGACTTGGGCGTATGCCCGGTTCGGGTTTTGGATAACCGGGGAGTGTTTTGGCGCCTATTGTAGAAGTTAGTATTTTAGAAGAAATTTCATAAGTTTCGCTTGAAGCGCATTTCAGTGTTATCGATGTCCGTTTGGGATTCCGAGACTGTAAATAGCTCCGTATGGTGATTCTGGAGTTGGGAGCGCGATAGGAAGTGAATTCGGAGGTCCGTAGGTCATTTTGGAGCCATTTGGCTAAAGATAGAAATTTGAAGTTTTTTGAGAAGTTTGACCGGAGGTTGACTTTTTGATATCGGGGTCGGAATCCGATTCCGGAAGTTGGAGTAGGTCCGTAATGTCAATTATGACTTGTGTGCAAAATTTGAGGTCAATCGGACGTGATTTGATAGGTTTAAACATCAAAAGTAGAAATTGGAAAGTTCAAAGTTCATAAAGATTGAATTGGGGTGTAATTCGTGATTTTAGCATTGTTTGATATGATTTGAAGCCTCGAGCAAGTCCGTAATGTGTTTTGGGATTGGTTGGTATGTTTGGTTGGGATCCCGGGGGCCTCGGGTGAATTCCGGGGTGATTAACGGATCGAAAATGGATTTGAGAAGAATGCTAAGGTTTGCTGGTTGCTGGTATTTCCGCTTCTGCGGAAAAGGGACCGCAGAAGCGGCCCCGCAGAAGCGGAATGGGAGCCGCAGGAGCGGTTTATGGTCAAGGCTTGGAGACCGCAGATGCGGTCAAGGATCCGCAGAAGCGGGACCGCATCTGCGGAGGGAAGATCGCAGAAGCGAAATGAGGGGGAGCCGCAGAAGCGGCTGGTTTTCCGCTAAAGCGGAACCGCATCAGCGGTAATATTTCCGCAGAAGCGGAAATGTCTGAAGGCAGAAGCTTGTTTTAAATCGCGATTGGGAGTTCATTTCTCTCATTTTTCATGACTTGGGGCGATTGTTGGAGAGCTTCAAGGAGGGATTTTCGTCGGCTATGCTAAGGTAAGTGATTCCCACCCACTTTTGAGTTAAAAACATAGATTATGTAGTGATTTAGGCATGAAAATTAGTGTAAAAATGGAGGTTTTTGGTAGAAACCTAGAAAATGATATTCTTGAAATTTAGCCACGAATTTGAGCATGGAATTAGGAGTAAATTGTATATTTGAGCTAGCGAAGCCATGGGTAAACTTTATCTTCGAAAAAATTCGGATTCCGGGCACCTGAGCCCGAGGACATTTTGGTCATTTCACTAAGCGGAGTTGGGAATTAGTATAATTTGAATTGTTAACAAGTATTTGAGTAAGTTCTCATTAGTTTGTCGTTAATTGGCTAGTTTTACTGCATTGTGCGTCGGTTCAAGCCTTCGGAGGAATGTAGAATGCCGGTCATGGATATTCGGAGCGAGATGAGTCTCCTTTCTAATCTTGTGAGGGGAAATTTACCCCATAGGTGAGTTAAATTGGTTATGTGCTCCTATTTGTGGGGGCTACGTACGCACGAGTTGACGAGAGTCCGCATAGCTACTATTTGCTATTGTCCGGGTAGCTAGGACCCAAAAGCATGAATACTTGAATTAATTGTAAATTCTTGGATAGCTCAAATTGCTTGTGTCACATGGAATTTGTAAATGAATTTCTAAAGAGATTTAACCTTACTTGTAAAATTTTGTTAAAAGAGGAATTGATATATGTATCGATAAACACTCCCTGATAAGTTCTTACTTGATTGATTGAAATGCTATATTTGGATTAATTGTGAACCCCTTTGAGAGTTTGAATTGCTTAAATCACATTAAATTTATAAATGGATTTCTAAAAAGACTTAAGCTTCGCTTCCTCGGATTATTTAAAGAGAGTTGGCTTTTCTTGGATAATTGCTCCATGTTGACTTATTGACTTACCGTCTATCTGTGTGTGTTTATTTTGGAACGGGCCGAACGCCTTGGCAGATTAATAGATGCATCTATAGGCGCGCCGTCGACCCTCGGCAAGTGCACATTTCTTTTCTGTTGGAGCTGGCCGTCGCCTCGGCATAATTTGCGCATGATATTTGTGTATATTGATGCATGAGAAATTTTAAATGAAGATATTGCCTTTCATGGCTTGATGTAAATGGATAAATAAAGAAGAGTAAAACTTGAAAATCCCTTATTACTTGTTGAAGGTGTATTGCCTATTTTACAGCTTTGTGAGTTAAAACCGTATATATATAATCCATGATTCCCTCACATATTTAGTATATTATTATTGGACCGCTAGTGAGTGTCCAAGTTGACCATCTCGTCTCTATCCCTTCGGGATTAGGCAGGATACTCACTGAGTACACGTTGATTACGTACTCATACTACACTTCTGTGCATTTTTGTTGCACAGGTATATTCTACATTAGATAGCAGCACGGATGATCTGGGGACTAAGTGAGTTGCAGTATGCAAGGCGGCCCGCAGCTTTTAAAGCCCTTTTCTAGTGAATTGGATTTCCTTTCTGTCCATTGTATTCCGGACGGATGTTATGCTGTATTTTATATCCTTATCAGTAGTTGCTCATGCACTTGTGACACCGGGTTCTGGGATGGGTTTTCTTTGAAAGATGCGTATTATTAGTTATTTCTTCATTCGAATTGAAACAGAGGTTATTTTATATATGACAAATGGAAGAAAAACTCTTAGATTTCAAAGTTATTAAAAGAGAATTTAAATTGATAATTTAGTTGGCTTGCCTGACAACGGTGTCCGGCGCCATCACGATCCGTAGTGGATTTGGGTCGTGACAATATCTATATCTATATCTATATTATATTAAAAGGAGAGTAGTGAAGCTGTGGTTAAGCCAAGTGGCAAGCTAAAATGAAGCCACTTGGCCACTTGGCAATTTTAAGACAACATTAAAAATTTGAATTATAAATGGAAACATATTTAATGGAAGTAGTTAATGAATTTTATACATAATCTAAATAGATCTTAGAAAAATCTAATTTATATATTTATATTTATATTTATATATGTATCTATATCTATATCTTTATATATATATTGGTCCAGTCATAGATTTTTCTTCTATGTTAGCTAGAAATATGGAGATAAAAATATAAAAAGCTAATAANAAAAAATAAAGAAGAGTAAAACTTGAAAATCCCTTATTACTTGTTGAAGGTGTATTGCCTATTTTACAGCTTTGTGAGTTAAAACTGTATATATATAATCCATGATTCCGTCACATATTTAGCATATTATTATTGGACCGCTAGTGAGTGTCCAGGTTGACCATCTCGTCTCTACCCCTTCGGGATTAGGCGGGATACTCACTGAGTACACGTTGATTACGTACTCATACTACACTTCTGTGCATTTTTGTTGCACAGGTATATGTTACTTTAGCGGCCTACTGGGCATAGCAGCACAGATGATCTGGGGACTAAGTGAGTTGCGGTATGCAAGGCGGCCCGCAGCTTTTAAAGCCCTTTTGTAGTGAATTGTATTTCCTTTCTGTCCATTGTATTCCGGACGGATGTTGTGCTGTATTTTATATCCTTATCAGTAGTTGCTCATGCACTTGTGACACTGCGTTCTGGGATGAGTTTTCTTTGAAAGATGCGTATTATTAGTATTTCTTCATTTGAATTGAAACAGAGGTTATGTTATTTATATATGAACAATGGAAGAAAAACTCTTAGATTTCAAAGTTATTAAAAGAGAATTTAAATTGATAATTTAGTTGGCTTGCCTGATAACGGTGTCCGGCGCCATCATGATCCGTAGTGGATTTGGGTCGTGACAACATGGTATCAGAGCACTAGGTTCCCAGGGTCTCACGAGTCATGAGCAAGTCTAGTAGAGTCTCGCGGATCGGTACGAAGACGTCTGTACTTATCCTTGGGAGGCTGCAGGACTGTTAGGAGTACTTCCCTTCTCGATTCCTTATCGTGCGATTCGATTTCACGAGAGGCTTATGCATTTGATTCTTTTCACTCAATCTTATGCGACGCGAAGCGCTTGATGTAAATCGAAAAGTGAAGAGCCGTAATGGTATTATAGATGTGATACGGGGTGTTTCTCCCGGTATAGCCTATCAGATTATTGTCGTCGCCTTATGGAGGAATATTTTATTGTTTCAGCCCAGTTGCGGTAATTTCGAGGGCTTTGAGGCTAGGCACAAGTTGCCGCAATGCTTATGAAAGACTATTCTGCAGTAGTGATATGATGGTAAAGTATTGCCCGCATGTCAGGGCAGTGAATGATTTCAAGGGAGGTTTACTCAGTGCATAATCAAGAGATTTAATATGTTATTCCCGACAGTGGGAAAGGCAATCGAACTAAGGAGGGTCAGATGTGGACTGGTGGAAGTAATGAGACTTGGTAATTGCAAACGTGGTGGATTTTTCTTCTATATTGGGGGAGCTGTTGTCCTAATTGGGCATATTAAGTTTGTCGGCGTCATGGATTTCTACAATTCGCCTTGGAGGCAAGGTATAGTGAAATAGTATCGGAGATGCAACTGCCAGATATCGCAGGATGCGGTGGTTCAGGATTAAATCAGTATTTCTATTGTTAACGGTTCGAAACAGATGACCTTCGGAAAGGTTTGGAGTTAGTAGCAAGTTGAGGATTCAAGTTCGATGAGGATAAATTTTATTAAGGCAACAACCGAGCAGCAAAAGATGAGAAAGGCACGCGAGAAGTGTCAGACGGAGTTTTAAATTGCTAAAAGGCCAGGTATATGAAGCAAAGGTTGAGTAATCAATTAAGGGGATAAGTTCTGCCAAAGTGGGAGAGTGGCGGAGATGTATATGGGTTTGCAGTGGAAGGACCACGTACCTTAAGGAGATTTTGGAGTGATTTGATAATGTTAGTAATTGGTGATTGGAGTCTCTGGATTCAATTTGAAGCAGGGGGTTGTTATGCGGCCGGAGGTTTATTATAACGGGAAGGAGCCGCTTAAATAAAGAAGGATGCAGCATGGCTTTGAATTGTGAGGATGTTGTCGCACATTTCAATGATGTCCACGAGGGGTGAATGGACTTGTGCAGCTGGAGTGTGAGCTCAGACTCAGGAAGGGTCATTGATGTCGTAGTAATTGTACCCTGTGCAGCAGTGTTGGAAGATGCCGGGGAGAGCCTTCTATAGGTGGATTAGCCAAGTGAGCAGATTAGCAGTCGCGTGGTTGGCGAGGCTTCTGCGAAGAATTTTATCGGGTGTGTAGCGAAGGGGTCGATCGTGCGAATGTGGTGGATGATTTAGAGTATAAGAAGGGGGTTTTGCAGAGAGATCTCAAGAATTTTGGCGGTTGATTGTGCAAGGGTATGTCAATAAGAAGTAAAAGGACGAGTGAGTTCCAGATTAGTGAAATTTTGGCTTCAAGCTAAGTGGGAGAGCCCCACCGCTTGTGATGGGGTTGCAGAGTTGATTACTTGCAAGGTTTCCGGATATTAAGCATGTTGATGGGCTATTTCAGCTACGGGGAAAGAATATAAGAGATGAATTGAGCAAGGGGATTGTTGAAGATGTGCCATGGTTGGCCTTATTGGCTCATGATCAGATCTGAGAAAGGATTCAGGGTTTATGCCTTGTGTAAATGAAGGTTTCAAAGGAAGTGATTCCGCCGGGTGCCGCGTCGAGAGGGTATTCATGTGTTATAAGATTTATGGAATTGATTATATTTGGGGCCAAGTCAGAGCAGGTGGCTCTCAGCAGCGATCCTAGTGAAAAATTCAAAAGATGAAGTATAATACTTAATGATTTCGAGCCTATAGGCGCAGTTGAGAATCAAGCTTATGCAATAGCTTACGAATGGAGACTCAGAACGATCTGTGATGCTTTGGCTCGTGGTGTAGCAATTGAAAGATATGAAATGGTTCGTGGGATTTGAGACAGCATGGTCTCGTGATTCGAAGTCGCTCAAGATGAGTGCAAAAGGAGTATGTTATGTGTTGGAAGGAATCAGTAATGTCTTTAAGGCAATCAAGGATAGATTGGAAGAAGGTAGTTGATTGGCCACAGTTGAATTTGGCATATGGGTGTTGGCAGTCAGTTTCTGCAGTATGATCGAGTCATGTAAGTGATTTGTGATGGTATGTATCAGGCTTGTCAGCCGCCGCAATTGATGTTATTCAGAAGCCTTCTATTGTTATGGCTTGTTGTGTGGAAGCAGATTCCGGAAGGGGCTATGGTGGCTTAGACCACTACTTAGAGATTTGCATATTCTACGGTTACGAAAAATTCGCCCGTGTGCTCCTATGGTACTCCAGAAGTGAGTTAAGTAGAAGGTTCTTATATGATGAAGTGTTAAAGTGTTAATGTTAAAATCGTGTTCTATCGTATGTTGCACATTGGTGCAGTGAGTAGTATGGGAATTCGAAGTGAGGATCAAGGTTGCAGCTTGGTGCTGGTAAGGATGTCTCGGGCTCGGATGAGTAGGAAGGGAGCTTCCGTGTTTAAGGTAAGTTGGCATTGTCTTCAGCATCACCTGAGATTGGTGCTTAGTAAAGGGGGCTTGTATCATGGTTAATGATTCTTGATCGCTTTTCAGCGTTAGTGCGGTCGGTGGGTTGGAGGTAGGACCCAGTAAATTGTTATGGTAAATTGTGGGGGAGTGTCCTACAGGAAGGTTTCATAAAATGTGGCGCGTAGTCACTTGACTGATTTAAGATCTAGACCGAGTATGAGGATTGTGGTAATATAATTAATTTAGGAATTTATGCCTGGAGGGCACTCTGTTTATTGGGTTATGGATTGTGGAGGTTTGCTCTGGTTACGATGGTTGTCCTAGTGTGTTATGAGAAGAGGAAAAGTAGTATGGGCCTTTGAAGAGTTATTGGCTTAGTTTCATGTGTTCAGGATCGACTTGAGGTCAGTGGATGGGTGTAAATGTGAATTTGGGCCCTATGTCAGGCCAGTTGTGTTCATTTCAGTACGCGCCCCTTATGTGGGAGTAGTCAAAGTGTTATTTCATTGGCAGATATATTTCATGAAATGATGTATTGCGCCGTATGAGTTGTGAGACGGCTTGGTAAATTCTTATGTGTTAAGGTTCCGCGTGGCGATGATGTTATGTGAGCAGGATGGCTCTTGAGACTTAGGTCCTGTATCATACCTCAGTTGTGTTTGAGTTTCGTGGCTTATGACGCCATATGTTCCCTCAGGGATGGTATTATGCACTTAGCGTGCTTATGACCGATATTCGGTATGTTGTATAATGAGCAAATTTAGCTCGATGTATATCTACTTATGTGAGTTCTACGTATGGATCGGTTGGCACGCCGCCATGGTTATGTTGTTCGGATCGGGTTGCGCGCCGCAACAACGTAATGTCAGTACGGTTCCCCATACCTGTATACAGTGTTTTGTTTCCTCTTTTCTAAGGAAAGTCCGTATTAGTGCTGGAGTTAGATAATTCTTTTCAGAGTTCATTTTTCTTTTTGTATCGCATTTTAAATTGGTAGCTTATTCGCACATTGTGGTATCACATGAGACTTTTGATTATGTCCGCGGTGGCTTATTGCCTGAGCAGTTCGTACTGGGTGAGATGAGCCCATTGGATTCAGGATCAGTGCAATCCGACTATATAGAGTATGTTAAGGAGCAAGATCTCCACTTGATTCAGAATATGGTAATGTTTCTTATCAGAAGTATAGACTCAATGATTGGTTGACTCGGCAATGATTATGAATTTCTTCACATCTCTTCTGTTGTGACGGTGTTGTAAGAGTTGGAGTAAGACCTGTGTATGTTATGGGGTGCAATGAGAGCACCAGATTCGTGGAATTTCAATTAAGTGGAACAGAAAATGTTATCGTGATCCGGCGAGTGAAATGATGAAAAGTGTGAATTCAACAAAGTTATGCAATCATGTTTGGATACAGCGTGTGGTGGTTGTTACGGTGTACGTATGTTGGAAACAGGTCAGGCATAGAATTCCGGATGTTGGAATCGGGCTCTAAGGCTTATTTTCCTTAAAAAAGAGGGAATATCTTCAAATTGATCGAGCCAATGTGCTCAACTGAGTTACGGTAGCACGGGAAGGTACACGAGGTGTTAAACAGTGATTTCAGACTACTCCAGCATAGTTCTCAGCACGTTCGAGGACGAACGTTTGTTTAAGTGGGAGAGAATGTAACGACCCGACCGGTCGTTTTGGGTCCTAGCGCTCCGTTCAGCAGTCGGAGGCCATGAACACCTTCATTTCAGGTATTTTGACTTGTACGCATGGTCGGAATTAAGTTTCAGGAAGTTCAAAGTTAATTTAGAAAGAGAATTCTCATTTCAAAAGCTTAAAGTTGAAAGAATGAACTAGGATTGGAATTTTGAGTAAATGACCTCGGAATCAGGATCCGAAGGTTCCAGCAGGTTCGTATGATGATTTCAGACTTGGGCGTATGCCCGGTTCGGGTTTTGGATAACCCGGGAGTGTTTTGACGCCTATTATGGAAGTTAGTGTTTTAGAAGAAATTTCATAAGTTTGGCTGGAAGCGCATTTCGGTGTTATCGATGTCCGTTTGGGATTCTGAGACTGTGAATAGCTCCGTATGGTGATTCTGGAGTTGGGAGCGCGATCGGAAGTGAATTCGGAGGTCCGTAGGTCATTTTGGAGCCATTTGGCTAAAGATAGAAATTTGAAGGTTTTTGAGAAGTTTGACCGGAGGTTGACTTTTTGATATCGGGGTCGGAATCCGATTTCGGAAGTTGCAGTAGGTCCGTAATGTCAAATATGACTTGCGTGTAAAATTTGAGGTCCATCGGACGTGATTTGATAGGTTTAAGCATCGAAAGTAGAAGTTGGAAGTTCTAAAGTTCATAAAGCTTGGATTGGGGGTTGATTCATGATTTTAGCGTTGTTTGATGTGATTTGAGGCCTCGAGCAAGTCCGTAATGTGTTTTGGGATTGGTTGGTATGATTGGTCGGGGTCCCGGGGGGCCTCGGGTGGATTCCGGGTGGTTAACGGATCAAAAATGGAATTTGGGAAGGCTTGAGATTTGCTGCTTCTGTCATAATCGCATCTGCGGTTCTTGGACCGCAGAAGCGGGACTGCAGATGCGGTCAAAAGCTCGTAGAAGCGGAAGGGGGCCAGGTCCAAGGAAACCACAGAAGCGGCCCAGGGACAGCAGAAGCGGTCAGCTTCCTTTTGCCCAAAGCCGCAGAAGCGGCGAAAAGTCGCAGAAGCGACATCCGCAGAAGCGGAACTATTTCCGCAGAAGCAGAAGCAGCAGGGGCAGTGAGATGTTTTAAGTTCGGGGTTGAGTTCATTTCAACCCCATTTTTCTTCCATTAGAGTCGATGGGGAGCAGCTTGGAGATTCCATTTTCGTCACTTGTCATGAGGTAAGTAATTTATGCTAACTTTGAGTTAAATACAAGGTTTATACATGGATTTAGGCAAGGATATTATGGAAATTTGGGGTTTTGGTGGAAAACCTAGGAATTACATTTCTTCGAATTTGACCACGATTTTGAGTATGGAATTAGGAGAAAATCATATATTTGAGTTCCTAAGGTCATGGGTAACTTTTTCTTCGAGAAATTTCGGAATCCGGGCACGTAGGCCCGAGGGTATTTTGGCCATTTCACTAAGCGCAGTTTGGAATCTGTATAATTTGAATTTCTAACAAGTATTTGAGCATGTTCTCATTAGTTTGTCGTTAATTGGCTAGTTTTGGTGCATTGTGCGTCGGTTCAAGCCTTCGGAAGAATGTAGAATGTCGGTTGTGAGTCTTCGGAGCGAGGTGAGTCTCCTTTCTAATCTTGTGAGGGGGAATTTACCCCATAGGTGAGTTAAATTGGTTATGTGCTCCTATTTGTGGGGGCTACGTAAGCACGAGGTGACGAGAGTCCGTGCGTTGCTACTATTTGCTATTGTCCGGGTAGCTAGGACCCAAAAGTATGAATACTTGAGTTAATTGTAAATTCTTGGATAGCTCAAATTGCTTGTGTCACATGGAATTTGTAAATGAATTTCCAAAGAGATTTAACCTTACTTGTAAAATTTTGTTAAAAGAGGAATTTATATTTATATCGATAAACACTCCCTGATAAGTTCTTACTTGATTGATTGAGCATGTTATATTTGGATTAATTGTGAACCCTTTGAGGGTTTGAATTGCTTAAATCACATTAAATTTATAAATGGATTTCTAAAAAGACTTAAGCTTCGCTTCTTCAGATTATTTAAAGAGAGTCGGCCTTTCTTGGATAATTGCTCCATGTTGACTTATTGACTGACTGTCTATCTGTGTGTGTTTATTTTGGAACGGGCCGAACGCCTCGGCAGATTAATAGATGCATCTATAGGCGCGCCGTCGACCCTCGGCAAGTGCACATTTACTTTCTGTTGGATCGGGCCGTCGCCTCGGTATGATTTGCGCATGATATCTTTTATATATTGATGCATGAGGAATCTTAAATGATGACATTGCCTTTCATGGCTTGAGATGAACTGATTAAATGAAGAAAAGTAAAATCTTGAAAGTCCTTTGTTAATTGTTAAAAAGTGTTTACCTGTTTTACAGCTTTGTGAATTAGAACATGCTATATGAATCCATGATTTCCTCACACGTTTAGTATATTATTATTGGACCGCTAGTGAGTGTCCAGGTTGACCATCTCGTCTCTACCTCTTCGGGGTTAGGCAGGATACTTACTGAGTACACGTTGATTACGTACTCATACTACACTTCTGTGCATTTTTGTTGCACAGGTATATTTTACATTAGATAGCAGCTCGGATGATTTGGGGACTAGGTGAGCTGCATTGTTCGAGGCGACCCGCAGCTAGTGTAGTTCCCTTCTAGTACTTTATTTATTTATTTTCTGTCCACTGTATTTCGGACAGACATTGTAATTTATTTTCCTTATCAGTAGTTGCTCATGCACTTGTGACACCGGGTTCTGGGATGGTTTTTCGAAAGATGTGTGTTAATAGTTATTTCTTAATTTGAATTGAAACAGAGATTATTTTATATATGAAAAATGGAAGGAAAACTCTTAGATTTTCAAAGGTATTAAAAGAGAATTTAATTGATAATTTAGTTGGCTTGCCTGACANAGCAGGAAGGGAGCTTCGGTGTTTAAGGTAAGTTGGCATTGTCTTCAGCATCACCTGAGATTGGTGCTTAGTAAAGGGGGCTTGTATCATGGTTAATGATTCTTGATCACTTTTCAGCGTTAGTGCGGTCGGTGGGTTGGAGGTAGGACCCAGTAAATTGTTATGGTAAATTGTGGGGGAGTGTCCCCCAGGAAGGTTTCATAAAATGTGGCGCGTAGTCACTTGACTGATTTAAGATCTAGGCCGAGTATGAGGATTGTGGTAATATAATTAATTTGAGAATTTATGCCTGGAGGGCACTCTGTTTATTGGGTTATGGACTGTGGAGGTTTGCTCCGGTTACGATAGTTGTCCTAGTGTGTTATGAGAAGAGGAAAAGTAGTATGGGCCTTTGAAGAGTTATTGGCTTAGTTTCATGTGTTCAGGATCGACTTGAGGTCGGTGGATGGGTGTAAATGTGAATTTGGGCCCTATGTCAGGCCAGTTGTGTTCATTTCAGTAACGCGCCCCTTATGTGGGAGTAGTCAAAGTGTTATTTCATTGGCAGATATATTTTATGAAATGATGTATTGCGCCGTATGAGTTGTGAGACGGCTTGGTAAATTCTTATGTGTTAAGGTTCCGCGTGGCGATGATGTTATGTGAGCAGGTTGGCTCTTGAGACTTAAGTCCGGTATCGCACCTTAGTTGTGTTTGAGTTTTGTGGCTTATGACGCCATATGTTTCCTCAGGGATGGTATTATGCACTTAGCGTGCTTATGACCGATATTCGGTATGTTGTATAATGAGCAAATTTAGCTCGATGTATATCTCCTTATGTGAGTTCTACGTATGGATCGGTTGGCACGCCGCCATGGTTATGTTGTTCGGATCGGGTTGCGCGCCGCAACAGTGTAATGTTCAGTACGGTTCCCCATACCTGTATACTGTGTTTTGTTTCCTCTTTTCTAAGGAAAGCCCGGTTTAGTGCGGGAGTAGATAATTCTTTTCAGAGTTCATTTTTCTTTTTGTATCGCATTTTAAATTGGTAGCTTATTGGCACCTTGTGGTATCACATGAGACTTTTGATTATGTCCGGGGTGGCTTATTGCCTGAGCAGTTCGTACTGGGTGAGATGAGCCCATTGGATTCAGGATCAATGCAATCCGACTATATAGAGTATGTTAAGGAGCAAGATCTCCACTTGATTCCGAATATGGTAATGTTTCTTGTCAGAAGTATGGACTCAATGATTGGTTGACTCGGCAATGATTATGAATTTCTTCACATCTCTTCTGTTGTGACGGTGTTGTAAGAGTTGGAGTAAGACCTGTGTACGTTATGGGGTGCAATGGGAGCACCAGATTCGTGGAATTTCAACTAAGTTGAACAGACAATGTTATTGTGGTCCAGTGAGTAAAGTGATGCAGTCTATGAATTCAGCAAAGTTATGCAGCCATGATTGGGTACAATGTGTGGTGGTTGAAATGCTGATCTTATGCTAAAAACAGGTCGGGCATAGAATTCCGGATGTTGGAATTGGGCTTTAAGGCGTATCTGCTTGAATAAAAGAGAATATCTTTAGAATTGATCGAGCTAACGTGCTCAACTGAGTTGTGATGGCACGGGAAGGTGCATGAGAAGTTAACCAGTGACTTCAGACTACTCCAGCATAGTTCTCAGCACATTCGAGGACGAACGTTTGTTTAAGTGGGAGAGAATGTAACGACCCGACCGGTCGTTTTGGGTTCTAGCGCTCCGTTCAGTAGCCTGAGGCCATGAGCAGCTTCAATTCAGGCATTATGACTTGTACGCGTGGTTGGAATTAAGTTCCGGGAAGTTCAGAGTTGATTTAGAAAGAGAATCCTCATTTGGGAAGCTTACAGTTGAAAGAATGAACTAGGATTAGATTTTTGAGTAAACGACCTCGGAATCAGGATCTGAAGGTTCCAGCAGGTTCGTATGATGATTTCAGACTTGGGCGTATGCCCGGTTCGGGTTTTGGATAACCGGGGAGTGTTTTGGCGCCTATTGTAGAAGTTAGTATTTTAGAAGAAATTTCATAAGTTTCGCTTGAAGCGCATTTCAGTGTTATCGATGTCCGTTTGGGATTCCGAGACTGTGAATAGCTCCGTATGGTGATTCTGGAGTTGGGAGCGCGATAGGAAGTGAATTCGGAGGTCCGTAGGTCATTTTGGAGCCATTTGGCTAAAGATAGAAATTTGAAGTTTTTTGAGAAGTTTGACCGGAGGTTGACTTTTTGATATCGGGGTCGGAATCCGATTCCGGAAGTTGGAGTAGGTCCGTAATGTCAATTACGACTTGTGTGCAAAATTTGAGGTCAATCGGACGTGATTTGATAGG
The DNA here is from genome assembly GCF_001879085.1 of Nicotiana attenuata. Classification (NCBI taxonomy): domain Eukaryota; kingdom Viridiplantae; phylum Streptophyta; class Magnoliopsida; order Solanales; family Solanaceae; genus Nicotiana; species Nicotiana attenuata. The sequence continues at coordinate 21,560 of NW_017673332.1, forward strand.
TTTAAACATCAAAAGTAGAAATTGGAAAGTTCAAAGTTCATAAAGATTGAATTGGGGACCGCAGATGCGGTCAAGGATCCGCAGAAGCGGGACCGCATCTGCGGAGGGAAGATCGCAGAAGCGAAATGAGGGGGAGCCGCAGAAGCGGCTGGTTTTCCGCTAAAGCGGAACCGCATCAGCGGTAATATGTCCGCAGAAGCGGAAATGTCTGAAGGCAGAAGCTTGTTTTAAATCGCGATTGGGAGTTCATTTCTCTCATTTTTCATGGCTTGGGGCGATTGTTGGAGAGCTTCAAAGAGGGATTTTCGTCGGCTATGCTAAGGTAAGTGATTCCCACCCACTTTTGAGTTAAAAACATAGATTATGCATGGATTTAGGCATGAAAAATTAGTGTAAAAATGGAGGTTTTTGGTGGAAACCTAGAAAATGATATTCTTGGAATTTAGTCACGAATTTGAGCATGGAATTAGGAGTAAATTGTATATTTGAGCTAGTGAAGCCATGGGTAAACTTTATCTTCGAAAAATTTCGAATTCCGGGCACGTGGGCCCGAGGGCATTTTGGTCATTTCACTAAGCGGAGTTGGGAATTAGTATATTTGAATTGTTAACAAGTATTTGAGTAAGTTATCATTAGTTTGTCGTTAATTGGCTAGTTTTGGTGCATTGTGCGTCGGTTCAAGCCTTCGGAGGAATGTAGAATGCCGGTCATGGATCTTCGGAGCGAGGTGAGTCTCCTTTCTAATCTTGTGAGGGGGAATTTACCCCATAGGTGAGTTAAAATGGTTATGTGCTCCTATTTGTGGGGGCTACGTACGCACGAGGTGACGAGAGTCCGTGCGCAGCTACTATTTGCTATTGTCCGGGTAGCTAGGACCCAAAAGCATGAATACTTGAATTAATTATAAATTCTTGGATAGCTCAAATTGCTTGTGCCACATGGAATTTGTAAATGAATTTCTAAAGAGATTTAACCTTCCTTGTAAAATTTTGTTAAAAGAGGAATTGATATATATATATCGATAAACACTCCCTGATAAGTTCTTACGTGATTGATTGAGCATGCTATATTTGAATTAATTGTGAACCCCTTTGAGGGTTTGAATTGCTTAGATCACATTAAATTTATAAATGGATTTCTAAAAAGACTTAAGCTTCGCTTCCTCGGATTATTTAAAGGGAGTTGGCTTTTTCTTGGATAATTGCTCCATGTTGACTTATTGACTGACTGTCTATCTGTGTGTGTGTTTATTTTGGAACGGGCCGAACGCCTCAGCAGATTAATAGATGCATCTATAGGCGCGCCGTCGACCCTCGGCAAGTGCACATTTCCTTTCTGTTGGAGCGGGCCGTCGCCTCGGCATGATTTGCGCATGATATTTGTGTATATTGATGCATGAGAAAATTTTAAATGACGATATTGCCTTTCATGACTTGATGTAAATGGATAAAATAAAGAAGAGTAAAACTTGAAAATCCCTTATTACTTGTTGAAGGTGTATTGCCTATTTTACAGCTTTGTGAGTTAAAACTGTATATATATAATCCATGATTCCCTCACATATTTAGCATATTATTATTGGACCGCTAGTGAGTGTCCAGGTTGACCATCTCGTCTCTACCCCTTCGGGATTAGGCGGGATACTCACTGAGTACACGTTGATTACGTACTCATACTACACTTCTGTGCATTTTTGTTGCACAGGTATATTCTACATTAGGTAGCAGCACGGATGATCTGGGGACTAAGTGAGTTGCAGTATGCAAGGCGGCCCGCAGCTTTTAAAGCCCTTTTCTAGTGAATTGTATTTCCTTTTCTCTCCATTGTATTCCGGACGGATGTTGTGCTGTATTTTATATCCTTATCAGTAGTTGCTCATGCACTTGTGACACCGCGTTCTGGGATGAGTTTTCTTTGAAAGATGCGTATTATTAGTTATTTCTTCATTTGAATTGAAACAGAGGTTATTTTATATATGAACAATGGAAGAAAAACTCTTAGATTTCAAAGTTATTAAAAGAGAATTTAAATTGATAATTTAGTTGGCTTGCCTGACAACGGTGTCCGGCGCCATCACGATCCGTAGTGGATTTGGGTCGTGACAACTATCACTTATGGGTCAAATATATTTTTGTGAGTGGAATAAGTTTTGATTAATGAAAGAGGTCTCTGGCGCATGTATTCTCCAAATACAATTATAGAAAGTTAAAGCTCTATATATTTATTGTTTTCAAGTTATTCTATACTTGATACATGAAGCACTTTTTGTAATGTTTTTGAATTCTTTTTTAGAAGAACATTTAAGATATTAATAAGAATGTTATTAATTGAGCTAACCTTTTTTTCTTCTCAAAGTCTCCGTAGAATAATTTATTTTGAGAATTTTTTCATCAAGTACCTTGGTATTTACTTAAGCCGAGGCTTTTCTTTTTCATATATAATATTCTTTTTATTTGTTTGATTTCTTGTTTGGGTATGAAGAACAATTTATTCAGAATAAAAATAAAAGAATAAATAAATTTATGTAACGTTCTAATTTGATCATAATATGTTGTTTCAAGAAACAACGAGTATACTAGCCTAAGATGATTGAGCAATTAAAAGGTTTATATGAAAATAATCATAAGTAGTTTAGACGCAACCAAATTAGAAGAAGAGGAAACAAAAAGACGACAACAAAAACAACAAAAGATCTCATGTGATAAGTAACGGTAAATGTTTAGCATTCTCCTGTAACGGTCATTGTTGGCTGCGACTTCAATTTCTGTTAATGATGAAAGTTTGCTTATGTGATAAAATTGAGATTTCAATAATTTTGAGATTGTGAGTTCTGTCACTTGGATAAAGAACAGAACAAATTAATTACGTAATAATATATCAAAAACTTTATTTACAGTATTCGTGTTTGATAATTATAAGCACAAAATGTGTTTGCTTACTTTAATATTCAAAAATTTCAGGAAATCGCTATTTGGTTTACTAATATTACAATCAAAGTTTAATAGAAAGAAAAAGATTTTGCACTCACTAAACGAACACTAACGAACATATTTCTGAATAATATCTTTAAAAAAGTAATTTATTCTTAAACAGCAATATTGTTTACTCATATATCTACTATATAGAAAAGGGAAGAGTCATTTCACTTGGCCATAAAATTGCTTACCTGTTATTGAGCTTTTCAGCCATCGCCTCTCTTCTTCTTTTCTACTTTTCAGTTCTAATAGGCACTAGCTAAACTCAAGAACAATGGTGGACTTCTCATTATGGGTTTGGAAAACGAATTTTCGGCTAAATCTTAGCTCATTTTTCCCTCAATCTGTCGGATTCTCCATCCTTATCATAGCTGACTTATAATTTCCATCGGATTCTTTTGAGATTTGAAAGTAAGGCATGAGGGAGAAGAAATCCCTCAATCTTTTGAATGTTCCGTCTATTCAAGCGAATGCAATCTAATCTTCAATTGGCGTTCACGGGAGAACTGCAATTTACTATACAGAAACATATTTGCTTTGGTTATTAAAAGTTATAGTCCAATTCATTTTTGTTTCCGTGCCGGCTTTCCCGGTATTCAATTTCTTATGAGAGGTATATTCAGAAGGTGAAAATTTTATTTACTTCAATAATATTATATTATTAGCATAGGATTAACGTTGTGTTTAGAAAGATTAAAAACATTCGTTTTGTGCTCCCTTCACAATCAAAGATAAGCAAGAAATAATACCTCTCTTCTTGATTTGTCAATTGCGTGTTCATTACTATACTTTATTTGTTTCTATAAAGTTTTTCCTTTCTCCAGCTTTTTGTTTGCGAATGTCTATTACTGTTTTTTTTGTTAATTTACTCTCTTTCATCTTATTTACTTCAGCTTTTCGCTCTTTGTTGTGGCATTTATACGTTCGTTTGTTCAGTAACTAGGAGCCCGATAAATATTGCTCTTTTATTGACTTTCATTTTTTCTGAGTTTTTTCTTATTGAGGAGTGAAAACGATTCTATTTCAATATCTATGTATGTACATTTGTGTGTATGATATATGGTTCTGTCATGCTTATATAATAGGTAATGCAAGTCTTATGTCTATTGAAAGACTAATATCTATTTTCTGTACATACTGAAGTGCGATGATTTGCAGATGTTGTGACAAAGTTCATTGAGGGACTTATTATGCCCGGTTCCAAGTTGCAATATCGAAATGGTTTTTGTGAGGTGATTTATCTTTAGTTGCTTTGCTCCCTTATTTCGGTTATATGTTGCTCGGCTGAGATAACAAGAGTTCCAAGGTTTAATTCTAACATGTTATCTTTTGTGTTGAACGCCATGTTAAGGTTATATTGAATACTGATGTTTTTGGTAAAAATTATGACAAGATTGCGTGAATATCAGGTCTTCCATTTGAAATATGTCTCATCTCTTTATTTCAATACTGGAATTTTCTTTTCATTAGTAGCACTAACAACTATGCATTCAAAGCTCCATACATAAGTTGGAAATGGATGAAGCTTGATAGATTAGTCTAATTTGTATTGATGAATTTAGAAAGCTTCTTACAATGAGTTACACTACACTAAAGGTCTCTTGTACGTAGCTTGCTCACTTCTTCTGAAAGTAAATAAGAAATTTTTATGAGATCCTCTGCAGGTTTGCGCCTAAAACTAAATACTTCCTTAATATGTGATGACTAATTATTTTTGTTTGATCGAGATGTAAAATTGTATGTATAGAAGTTGCATACAAAAGTACAATAGATCCTTAAGAAAATTGGTTCTCTGCGAATAACACCCAAACATTTATACTAATCAAGTCCTCATAAGTGCACCAAAATTTCAATAGATATCAAAGACATGCCCTCATATGCACAAAATTATTGTCCACAACTTCAAGGCTTTCTTGCTCCTTTCCCTTCAAAGTACCCGCATAATAGTCAAGGAATTACATCTATGAAGCAGGACTTTAGGTTTCACGTATTTTATCTAAGGTTTAGGTTTAAAGATCTATATTTGGGGTTCAAAATTAACCATATTTTTCTTTTGGTATAGTCATTTTTCTTGAAGATTGCACTTTGTGAAATATGTAGCTTTTTTCAATTGATCAAAATTTAGTGAAATGTTAAAAGGAACCTTCTTGATAAGAAATGAAAGATTTATATGTCAGTTTCATATTAGTTATATTTTATTATTTTTAGTAGATTATCTTTTATTACACAATGCTAAACCTTAGAAACCAAAATAGCCAGAATAAATTGATCGCACGAAACTGACACATTGTGCTTAGCATCGAGCAATCTGAGACATGATTACATATAGCTTATTTGAGGATACAAAATACAATATGTGATGACCCGATAGGCCATCTTATGTTTTAGAACCTAATTCTGTGCTTTGAAGCCTTAAATACCTCATCTCAGCCCTCCTCGATTTACGTCCGCAATCCGGACGTATTTCCGGAAAGCTTTTATGTTAAAAACCGAGAAAAATATGAAATTTTGCCTTAAAAATTTATTTGAGTTGACTTCGGTCAATATTTTGAGCAAATGGACCCAGATTCGTATTTTGACATTCTCGATGGGTTCGTTTCGTGATTTGAGACTTGGGCGTATGCCCGAAATCAAATTCGGAAGTCCCTAGCCCGAGTCATCGCACTTTGTTGAAATTTAAAAGTTAAAAGCTTAATGACTTTGAAATGTTTAACCAATGTTGACTTTTTGGATATCGGGTCCGTATTTTGGTTCCGGAATCCGGTGTAGGTCCAATACTACATTTATGACTTGTCTGTCAAATTTGGTGAGAAACGGAGTTGGGTTGACGTGATTCGGACGTACGGTTGTTAATATAGCAATTCTAAAGTTTCTTGAAATTTTATTTGATTTTGGTGTCTGATTTATAATCTATGTGTTATTTTGGCGATTTGATCGCACGAGCAAGTTTGTATGATGTTTTTAGACTTGTGTGCATATTTGGTTTAGAGCCCTGGCTATGGAGTGGTTTGGGCTTAGAAAACTCAGCTGGTTCTGCAATTTCTAGTGACTGGTGTCTGATATCGCAATTGCGAGATCAGTGTTCGCATTTGCGATCATTCTCCAATCCTGTCAGGCTCGCATTTGCGACCAAATTCTTCGCATTTGCGAAGAGTACCTGGGTCAGCATGAGATCGCATTTGCGATCAAGAGGTCGCAATTGCGAGGAGGCCCGAGTTCACATTTGCGAACAATACTTTGCATTTGCGAAGTTGGCTTAGGGCAGTATTGGTCGCATTTGCGATCAATCTGGTCGCAAATGCGGATGATCAATGTTCGCATTTCTGAACAAATCATCGCAAATGCAATGAAAGCAGAGATGGGAGGACTTCGCATTTGCGATTGTTCCTGCGCATTTGTGGGGTTCACATTTGTGAACCCCAGGTCGCAAATGAGACATCTGCAACTGATCAAAATGGGAGTTAGACGTGATTTTGTTCATTCTTAGAATTTTCAAAACAAGAAAACCCTAGAGGCGATTTTTTAAAGAACTCTTCTCCCCAAATCATTGGTAAGTGATTCCAATCCATTTTCTTTCAATCTTTCACTATATTTCCTAAGATTTCAACTTAAAATCTAGTATTTTCATGGTGGAAATTGGGGGTTTGGGTAGAATTAGGAGTTTTTGTAAAATGGGGATTCAGACCTCAAATTGAGGGCGGATTCAAAAACAAATTACGTAACTGAGCTCGAGGGTGAATGGGTAGTCGGTGTTTTTGGTCTGAATTTCGGGTTTGGACCAAGCGGGCCAGGGAGTTGACTTTTAGTTGACTTTTGTAATAATAACTTAAATAGAATCCTTTGCAATCGTGGGTAGTTCCTAAGGCTTAATTTGAATCGTTTGGTTGGTAATTTTCTAGATTTTATTGGTTCGGAGGCTTGTTTGGAAGACAAAGTTGTGGTTGAGCGTTGAATTGATCCTTTGGAGTGAGGTAAGTGTCGTGGTTAACCTTGACTTGAGGGATTAGGACTTGTCTGTGTATTTGCTATGTTTAGATGTTGGGTACAACGTATATGTGAGGTGACGAGTACGTATGCGTTGTCGTCAGATTATAGCATGCGAGTGAGACTTGTTCCTTGCAATTATTGCTTTTTTTTTAATCATGTTATCCATGCTTAGACTAGTTAATTTTTAAATTGATCGTTTCTACCGTGTTTATAAGCTTTTGTGATAATTGAGTATTGATTCCAAAGTTGAGATTGGTATTGTGGAACCGTTGTTGAAGTAAGGCTTGTACTTATTGATCCTATCTCTCTGTTATTACTTGTTCATTGTTATGTGGTAAGGGAGAGTGTTAATGCACGAAGGGTGACTGATAACTAGGGATTCTAGTTCATTTTACACTCCTTCTTACTTGAGTTTTGATTAAAAATGTGTACAAAATAGTTCCAAAGGCTTACATGTTGTACTTGTTTGCAGGGTTTGGTCAAAAAGGTGACAATTAGTCAAAACCAGCTAAAAAAGGAGTGAAATATGCACAAGTACCAAGAACAAGTCCAAGCACAGTGCAACAGATCCACTGCGGCCGCATTCCATTTAGTGCGGTCCGCAGTGAGGAGATTCAGAGAAGTGTTTATTCCGGAAACTGAAGCAATGTGACCGCAAAGCAATCTGTGCGAACCGCAATGGTCTCACCGCGGCCGCAATCGAGATTGTGCGGTCAGCATAGATGAAGTTCAGAGAGTTGGGACTTGGGAGATTTATTGCCAATGCGGTTCGCGGTCGTTTTTGTGCGGACCGCGATGCATTTTATGTGATCTGCGGTGGCCGACTTCAGAGACTGTAGAGCCAAGCCAAAAGGCCTCAGTGCGGTCCGCGATGCATTTTGTGCGGACCGCACTACCTAGTCAGGGGTATTTTTGTCCAGAAAATTCGGCCTAATATAAATACTTTCTTTTCACATTTTTAGGTCATCTTTGGTAATCTGACTTGGGGCTGAGCACGCGAACGACTCTTTTATTCCTTTTTGAGTAATTTTGGGCTACTATTACGCTGAATCTTTATTATCTTAGTTTATAATTAATTATTATGGTTATTTCTTCATCTAATTTCTTGTTTTCTTCCCTAATTATGAGTAGCTAGACCCATTAGCTAGGGTTGTGGCTCAACCCTAGTGTGGGTATTTGATGGGTCTTGAGTTTTAAGACTTGAATGTGTATGGGTGTTTGATATTTGGACCAATTTATGTTTTTCATGTTGAATTAGTGGTTGCAAACACTAATCTGTGCCTTTATGACTTGGGTTCTTCTTGAGAAAGAGAACTTGAGTCTAGGAAAATTGGTCCAACAAGGAATTGGGGCGTATTCAAGAGATTGATAGCCCCAATTAAAGGGTTAAACCTAGAGATAGTAATACCCGACTTGAACCTCAATTGCTTGCTCAATTGTAATACCCAATTGGTCTTGAGAAAGTCAATTCGGGCAAAATCACTCAAACTACCGAGAGGTATAGAGTGAGAACTTTCGTGCATTGGTTATATCATAATCCCCATCATAACATCGTTGCCTTAGATTTGAGAATCCGTCAAATATCCACCTAGGAGCGGCTCACTTCCCTAGTGCCTCTTTAATCAATTAGATAACCCTTCAAGTATTCCACTCTTAGCTTACTTTAGCATCTTGTTAGCTTAATATTAGAAGTAATCAAAAACACCAACTATGATTGGAAGTGCAATTAAGAGTAGTGCACATTGCTAGTTTGGATAGGAAACCAACTCCAACTTCTAGCTCCCTGTGGATTCGATCCCGATCTATTCGGGTAAAAGCTGCATCGATCGCTCTCGCCACTCTATATTGGTGCAGGGTTGGCACCGATCAACTTTTTGGTCCAGTCTTTAACTTTGTTATTTTCTTTTAGTTAGCTAGTTCTTCTTCTTTTTCTTCCCGTCTTCTTTCAATTCTGTAGCGTAGGTTTGTTAATCATGTTTAAATTAGGACTAATTAGTTAAAAACACTGAGTCAACACCTAGGGTATCGATAATAGGTGAAAAATTGGACTAAACATGTGAAAATTTGAAACCCTAGGTTAGTGCTGCTGTGCGGTCCGCAATACCATTTTGTGCGGACCACAATGGTATAACTTTAGAAAGTGGAAAGTTGATGACCGCGGCCGCAATGGATTTTATGCGGTCCGTGGTGCCTCACCACGGCCGCACTACATTTTGTGCAGTCCGCGGTGCCTAGAATCAGAGAGTGGGTAGTCTGACCCCCACCTCAGTGCAGACCGCAGAGCATTTTGTGCGGTCCGCGGTAGCTTCTTTGCGGCCGCACTTCATTTTGTGCGGTCCGCGGTCTGTAAATTCTGATTGTCTGCAATTTTATTCTGCATTGTTTCATCTGTTACTGGGATGCTAACAAGACTAGAATGTATTCTCTTTGTAGATAATGGTGAAATCACGAGGTGGAAGCGATAAACAAAAAGGGAAAGCTGAGTCCTCTCGGGGGAGGGGACGTGGAAAGATAAGGTTGACCCCCCGAGCTCGGCAAGCAATAAAGGCGACAAGAAAGGCCATAAGGGCTGCTGATAGAGTTGCTTCCCATTCATCGGGAAGTGAGTATGCGCCTTCTCGGGAGGCATCTGATTCTGACTCAGTCCCGGAGTATGTGGATGACTTCCCGGAGAGGATGAGACTGACAGCTGACCCTACTCCTTAGGGATCCCCCACCGCCCAAGCATCAGTGCATATATCTTCTGAGTCGTCTGTGCGCTCAGCTGCAGGCAGTGACAATGCCTATTCTACCTCACCTACAGCTTCATTATTCGGTGAGGGTCCCGTAGAAGAAGGAGGAGAAAAAGAAGAAGGGGGTGAGCCCCAGGTGGGAGGAGTAGAGAGAACAAGGAACCCGAATGCATGGCAAGACAGATTCGTAAGTGAAGTGGCCTACGACAAGTTCCGAGAATGGTGGCCTGAGAGGAAGTTGATTCTTGAAAGGAGTTTCATCGATAGAGACCTCTTGCCTCACAACCCCAATGTGAGAAGACAATTTAGAGAGAGAGTGGGCTGGGACTACTTCATAAGCAATTGTGAGGATGCAAATGAGCACCTGGTCAAGGAGTTCTACACCAATGTTGCCCACATTAAAAAGGGCACTACAGTGACCAAGGTGCAGAATTTGAAAGTAAAGTTTGATGGAAAAACGATCAATGATTACCTGGGCTTCATGGAGGAGGATGAGACATTGTAGTTAGAGAAGGTAGCTTTGGGGGAGGATGTCCGTCTGTGGTTAGCCGAGTACTTGGCAATCCCAGGTACCACCCCAGCATGGTTGACAGTGGGGGTAAAAATTTTGAGGAGAACCCTTAACTTTGAAGCAAAAGGGTGGGAAACATTTGTTTGTAGCAGGCTAGACCCCACCACTCACGACAACTCTCTTCCTATCTCCCGGGCTATATTGGTGGCATCGATCATGGCGGGTTTCCCGATCAACGTTGGGAATGTGATGTCCAGGGTGATTACACGGGTGGTGAACGAAGGTGATAGATCCTACCCTTTCCCAAATTTCCTGACCATGTATTTTGAGGATCTAGATGTGGAGAAGCGACGATTTGATGTGAAGGTGAAAGCCAAGGCACCTTTCTCCTGGTACAGCACCAAGGGTCCCGACAATCCCATGGACCCCCCCTACTTCTACTGGCCAGTCTGAAGAGCCAGTAGTAGTAGTGACTCCTACTCAGCCTCCTTCAGCTACACCAGACATAGCCCCAGGACCCTCCACTTCTGTTGTCCCAAATATCCCCTCATCTTCAGCATACCCGTTGACTGCCCATCGCTTGAACCAGACCCTTGCCAGTATCAACAACTGGATGCAGGTGATCGCTGCCGACTCAACACTACACTAAGGTAGGAAGAGCGGGTTGCAACAGCTTTTACCCGATAGTGGATCGGGATCGATTTTACACAAGGAGCTAGAGGGGGAGTTGCATTATCTGCTTAGTCTAGAATTGTGGTTGTGCTTCTAATATAACTTCTAAAATTTTTGGTTTTGATTTTTATATCTTCTACTTTAAGACTAATAGTTGAAGCTAAATTATGCTATGGAGATATTGCTAAGTTGTAATTAATATAGAGAAAGGCACTAGGGTCGTGGCATTACCTGGGTGGCTAACCAACGGGTAGATGATACTAAGGATAAGTTGATATATTTGGGGCTTATGCTATAACCGTTGCACAATTGTACCCACTCTCACGCCTCTCGGTAGAGAGAGTGATTTTGCCCAATTGACTCTCTCGAGACCAATTGGGTAGGCCAATTAGACCAAGCAACTAGGATTCAAGTAGGGTGATTACTCTCTCGAGATTTAACCCGTTAATTGGGACTACCATTTCTCATGGGTCCATCCCAATTCCTTGTTGGGTCAATTTTGGGGTCACGGACTCTCTTTCTCAAGAAGAGTTAAACCCACAAAGCTAGAATCAGTGTTTGCAACCACCAATTCTTAATTAAAACCTAAAATTAACCCACACCCAATATCATCCTAACCTTAGATGGCAACACCCATCAATTACCCACACTAGGGTTGAGCCACAATCCTAGCTAATGGGTTTAGCTAGACATAATTAGAGAAGAAACAGAAGAATTAGAAGAAAAATTAAACATAATTAATAATTACTGATGAGAAACCACAAGAATCTATTTAGAAATTAATGCTAAAATGCCAAAATAGGCTAAAACTTCAGTTCTCACGAGCGCAGCTTGATATCTGATGCAAAACTTGACCTAAAAATGGAAAAAGGATCTATTTATAGTGGCTAAAAAACTTGGACAAAAATACCCCTGCGGGGTCAGCGCGGACCGCGCAAAAAGGTAGCGCGGTCGCGTCAGCTCTTTGGACTCCTGAATCTCGTCTATGAAGTTGGGGACCGCGGACCGTGCAGAAATGTAGCACGGCCGCGGTGGAAGATGGCGCAGACCGCGCAATAAAGCAGCGCGGCCGTGTGGCTTGACTTGGCCAAATCTCCAGCTCTCTGATTCTCATCCACGTGGACTGCACTGATATGTAGCGCGGCCGCGTGGGCCTTTAGCCTTCACTGGTGGGTCTCTGAATCTCACTGGCGCGGACCGCGCAGAAATGGAGCGCGGCCGCGTGGCTTGCTACAAAAATTACCCATTCTCTGAATCTCCTAGCGCGGCCGCGTGGCATATCAGTGCGGTCCGCGCTAGGTCTTCCTGTTCCTCAACTTCACTTGGCCTTTGACACTTGAGCAGGTTTCACTCCGTTCTGAGCCGATCTTTGACATTTGTCGCCTTGCCGCTCAAACCTGCAATCAAGCACAACTTGTAAGCATTTTAGGACTATTTTGTAGCAATTTGTACAAAAGCAATAGCAAGTAGGGGTATAAATCATGGTAAAATCATAACTTATCAGCAGGCAGCCACTTCTAAGCTGTCTGTGTTGTCTACCTCTATAGAAGCCCAGTCTGTACCACCTCAGCCACAGCTCCCATAGTCAGTGGAGGACACTCTCAAGGAGCTTCTGGACAACCAGAAGAAGCTCCTGGAGAACCAGAAATTAATATTGGAGGCTGTGGATTCTCATGGAAAAGCATTGAAGGAGTTCACCAAAGAAACAAAGAAATTGAGGAAGACTCGGGCATCCAAGGAGTCGGTGAAAGTGTTGAGGGCGGACGTGGAGAAGATGAAGGCTGATCGCTTGCCTTTGGACCTCTTATTGCATGATCCAGTTCCAGCAGCCCAGCCTGAGCCAGAGCAGGAGACAGAGAGGCCAGCAAAGAGGAGGAGGGTGATTCCCCGTGCTGATGATGCTGTTATAGAGTTGGAGGACCCGCAGGGAGGTTCCTCTAGCCAGCCCCAGATTCCAGTACAGGCCCAGGACTCAGTACAGGCCCTGGCACAGATTTCAGGGAGCCAGTCACAGGTTCCCGAGCAGACTGAGGACCCAGTGACCCAGACTCAGGATCCTATGCAGACGGAGGGCCAATAGGGAGTTTTTTCTTTACTCTCTTTCTTTTCTTGTGCTTATTTTGGTTAGTTAGCATTGAGGACAATGCTAGCTTTCATTTGAGGGGGTAGCCCTATTTGGATGACTGTATATATGACACTACTTTCTTTTGATGCTTTGATTTTCACCTTTGGTATGTACATATTCATTTTAGTTCATTTTCCGTACTTTTACAACTTTGGTCTGTATATAAAGTTACTTTCTGATGTATTCATTCTCCCTTATGTATATTCGACTAAATCCCCTCTTGTACATATTCATTTTACTTTCTGCATTTTTCTTCTTCTTTACTAGCTTTTTATTTCATTTTGATAGCTTCTTATTTTTAGTTTTTTGTGCGCAATAAGCCTTTGGTTTTCTTAATGCCACGGTTCTTTCCAAAGGTGGAATTTGTGTGAACCGGGTGGCTCTTCCCGATGATGGATGGCATGACAACCTTCTTAAGGGTTTGAGTCTGTTTCCTTTTTCTTTTTGTGTAAATAATAGCTAGTGAGTAGTGATGCCTCAAGCAAAGCTTCACTTGGGCCTAGCACATTTGCCTTTGATCCTATGGTCAAAAACAAATTTTTGTGTATAGGATGGTGAAAGTTGTGACCTTGAGACTCTTGTGTTGGCTGATAATCATCAAGTGGTTTTTCAGGACCATTGTGTTGCTCAAATCTTAGCTAAGGTCGGTGTGGGACCCCGACTCTGTCTCTTTAACAATCCCATAGCTTCTGTGGTGAGAATTTGAATTGCTAGTCCATGTTTCGTGCCATTAGTCTAGAACTTGCCCTGAATGTTTGTCTAGGCGAAATCCTAAGTGTAGTTTGACTTGAGAAGTGATTATAGGCTCTCCTTGATCCAAATGATATCTTGAAAACATCCATAGCCTACCAATGATAATGTCCCTAGTCAACCCCTTTGAGCCATAGCCCTTTTCCTTCAACAACCATGATACAAGCCTTTACCTGTTTTAAAATGACCCTCTCTTGGCACCCAATCATTCCTTAGCACATGGCAAAAACATAAGTTTGGGGGGAGAGACGAGGAATGCAACAAAGTGGTAAAAAGGTACAAAATGAAGAAAAGGAAAGGCAATGAAAAAGAAAGAAAATCAAAAAGTCAAAAAGAATGAGCAAAATAGAAAAAAATGAAGGGATTGAATAAAAGTAGAGTGATGAAAGGCGTGGAAAGCCTAAAAAGGAGAAAAAGGTTGGAAATGAACAAGAAGGAGTGACAGTGTGTCTCTCTAACTCCGAAGAAAATAGTGAATGACTCAAAAGAAAGTCAAGAGAATGTGTGCCAAAATAAAGTCAATGAAGTGCTTAAGGAAAAATGGAACCTACTTAGACCAAATATTTTCTACCCTGAACCAAAAGCCTTCACTATGAGTCCACAAAAGCCCTATATGATCTTAAGTTGAATGAAGCTTACATTAGTGGTGACTCACATAAGGGGCAAGCTTATGGTACTTAGAGCCGGACTTGTGACTTTTCATTGAGAGAGATGAGTGTGTTTCCACTATCCTCGTTCTGAGTGCTACAATCTAAAAGTGAGGTTTGCTTAGGGAGAGTTGAGGATGTGTGAGTTTGGGTTCCACAATGACCAAAGTAGTAGAAAGAGTTTCTTTGATGAGTCGAGTCAATCCTTGATGCTCTTGTGTCGCACTAAAACCACGGTGCTTAAAAGAGTGAATGTTGTTAATGATCCATTTGAGTTGAGGGCAATTGTTAGTCCCAATTGATGCTAGATGAGGTCACTTTAGGTCAGCTGAATTTTCTTGGATTTACTCTTTAAGAGGTGGGTCTTATTTTGTTTGCTTGAGGACAAGCAAAAGCCTAAGTTTGGGGGAGTTGATAACTAGGGATTCTAGTTCATTTTACACTCCTTCTTACTTGAGTTCTGATTAAAAATGTGTACAAAATAGTCCCAAAGGCTTACATGTTGTCCTTGTTTGCAGGGTTTGGTAGAAAGGTTACAATTAGTCGAAACCAGCTCAAAAAGGAGTGAAACATGCACAAGTACCAAGAACAAGTCCAAGCACAGTGCAACAGATCCACTGCGGCCGCATTTCATTTAGTGCGGTCCGCAGTGAGGAGATTCAGAGAAGTGTTTATTCCGGAAATTGAAGCAATGCGGCCGCAAAGAAATTTGTGCGGACCGCAATGGTCTCGCCGCGGCCACAATCGATATTGTGCGGTCCGCAAAGATGAAGTTCAGAGAGTTGGGACTTGGGAGATTTATTGCCAATGCGGTCCGCGATCGTTTTTGTGCGGACCGCGTTGAAGCCACCGCGGCCGCAGTGCATTTTATGCGGTCCGCGGTGGCCAACTTCAGAGACTGCAGAGCCAAGCTAAAAAGCCTCAGTTCGGTCCGCGATGCATTTTGTGCGAACCGCACTACCTCGTCAGGGGTATTTTTGTCCAGAAAATTTGGCCTAGTATAAATACTTTCTTTTCATATTTTTAGGTCATCTTTGGTAATCTGACTTGGGGTTGAGCATGTGAACGACTCTTTTATTCCTTTTTGAGTAATTTTTGGCTACTATTACGCTGAATCTTTATTATCTTAGTTTGTAATTAATTATTATGGTTATTCATTCATCTAATTTCTTATTTTCTTCCCTAACTATGAGTAGCTAGACTCATTAGCTAGGGTTGTGGCTCAAACCTAGTGTGGGTATTTGATGGGTCTTGAGTTTTAAGGCTTGAATGTGTATGGATGTTTGATATTTGGACCAATTTATGTTTTTCATGTTGAATTAGTGGTTGCAAAACACTAATTTGTGCCTTTATGACTTGGGTTCTTCTTGAGAAAGAGAACTTGAGTCTAGGAAAATTGGTCCAACAAGGAATTGGGGCGTATTCAAGAGATTGATAGCCCCAATTAAAGGGTTAAACTTGGAGATAGTAATACCTGACTTGAACCTCAATTGCTTGCTCAATTGTAATACCCAATTGGTCTTGAGAAAGTCAATTCGGGCAAAATCACTCAAACTACCGAGAGATATAGAGTGAGAATTTTCGTGCATTGGTTATATGGTAATCCCCATCATAGCATCCTTGCCTTAGATTTGAGGATCCGTCAAATATCCACCTAGGAGCGGGTCACTTCCATAGTGCCTCTTTAATCAATTAGATAACCCTTCAAGTATTCCACTCTTAGCTTACTTTAGCATCTTCTTAGCTTAATATTAGAAGTAATCAAAAACACCAGCTATGATTGGAAGTGCAATTAAGAGTAGTGCACATTGCTAGTTTGGATAGGAAACCAACTCCAACTTCTAGCTCCCTGTGGATTCGATCCCGACCTATTCGGGTAAAAATTGCATCGACCGCTCTCGCCACTCTATAGTGGTGCAGGGTTGGCACCGATTAGTGATGCCATGACGTATGTGAGTGTTAATGTGTGACGAGTAATGTCGTGCCGTATGTGAGTCTTAATGCACGAAGGGTGATGCCCTGCCATATTGTGAGTGTTAATGCACGAAGGGTGATGTCGTGTCATGTTATGAGGGTTAATGCACGAAGGGTGATGTCGTGCCGTATCTATTGATTTATGTTGTGAGTGAGAGTAAAAGTACGAAGGGTGATGCCGTGCAGTATCATTGTTTTATTGTGAGGTTGAGAGTAAAACTACGAAGGGTGATGTCGTGCAATTTTCTTCATTGTGCTTAATAGTTTTTACTGGTTATAGTGATATCGACTGTTCTGGTTATCATTTCCGATGTATCTCTCGTATCATGTATCCCCTTTAGCATGTCCTCTCCCAATAGTACATGTTTAGCTTTTATTTATCGTTATCTTGTACATATACTATTATCTGCATAGGTTTATCATGTAGGTGTCTTGTCATAGTCTCGTCACTACTTCGTCGAGGTTAGGCTCGACGCTTACGAGTACATGGGGTCGGTTGTATTCATACTATACTTTGCATTTCTTGTGCGGATTTTGGTACCGGCCCTAGTTGTTCGTGAGTTGTAGCAGCTTGGATTTGCTCATTCGAGACTCGAGGTAGATCTGCTAGCATCAACAAACCTTGAAGTCCCCTTCTAATTTTCCTATTGTACTGTTTCTTTTCGTTCAAAACAGTTGTATTTCTTTCAGACTCTGTTTGTAGAGAATTCTAGAAGCTCGTGAGTTGTGACTCCAGATCCGGGTTGTAGTAGATATTATTGGCTATTCCACAATCGGTTTTATTTCATTTTGGCTTAATTGTCTTTATCTTTAGCAAGTAAAATTTTAGGCGCCATCACGGTTTTGAAGGTGGAAATTTCGGGTCGTGACACAATATTGGTCTTAAACATGTATGCGTTTTTTTTCCCGAAAGAAGTGGTAGGACCACAAACCAAAGGTCGAAAAGTCTGAAAATTTTTCTTTGGAACATCTTGGTCCAACTTTAGCTTAAATGTCCATGATTGTTCATCAATTGTAAATTCTCCTCCTTTCCACCTGGAGTGGGAGGACCATGAATCAAAATTTAATCCTGCAATTATGATATTCTTATTATCAGTATTTTCCAACTCTGAGAAACTATCATCTCATGCACTGGATTTTAGCGCGGAGTTTTGTGATTTGAGGATTTACACTACAAGAATACTTAAGTTGAACAGCACCACTAGAGCTTCAGTCAATTTGCATGATTCAAAATGGGATATATAAGAATAAATTGATTGCATGAAACTGACACATTGTGCTTAGCATCGAGCAGTCTGAGACATGATTACATACAACTTATTTGAGGATACAAAATACAATATGTGATGACCCGATAGGTCATCTTATGTTTTAGAACCTAATTCTATGCTTTAAAGCCTTAAATACCTCATCTTATCCCTCCTCGATTTACGTCCGCAGTTCGGGCGTGTTTCCGAAAAGCTTTTATGTTAAAAACTGAGAAAAATATGAAATTTTGCCTTGACAATTCGTTTGAGTTGACTTCGGTTAATGTTTTGAGCAAATGGACCTGGATTCGTGTTCTAACGGTCCCGGTGGGTTTGTATCGTGATTTGGGACTTGGGCGTATGCCTGGAATCGAATTAGGAAGTCCCTAGCCCGAGTTATCGACTTTGTTGAAATTTGAAAGTTAAAAGCTTAATGACTTTGAAATGATTGACCAATGTTTGACTTTTTGGATATTGGGTCTGTATTTTGGTTCCGGAATCCGGTATAGGTCCAATACTATTTTTATGACTTGTCTGTCAAATTTAGTGAGAAACGGAGTTGGTTTGACGTGATTCGGACGTCCAGTTGTTAATATAGCAATTCTAAAGTTTCTTGAAAAATTCATTTGATTTTGGTGTCCGATTCATAGTCTAGGTGTTATTTTGGAGATTTGATCGCACGAGAAAGTTTGTATAATATTTTTAGATTCGAGGGCTCGGGCGAGTTTCGGATAGGCTATGGAGTGGTTTGGACTTAGAAAACTCAGCTGGTTCTGCAATTTCTGTTGACTGGTGTCTGATCTCGCAATTGCGAGATCGGTGTTCACATTTGCGACCATTCTCCAATCCTGCCAGGCTCGCATTTGCGAGCAAATTCTTTGCATTTGTGAAGAGTACCTGGGTCAGCATGAGATCGCATTTGCGATCAAGAGGTCGCAATTGTGGGGAGGCCAGAGTTCACATTTGCGAACAATGCTTCGCATTTGTGAAGTTGGGCTGGGGCAGGCTTAGTCGCATTTGCAATCAATCTGGTCGCAAATACGGATGATCAATGTTCGCATTTCCGAACAAATCATCGCAAATGCGATAAAAGCAGAGATGGGAGGACTTCGCATTTGCGGGGTTCGCATTTGCGAACACCAGGTCGCAAATGAGATATCTGCAACTAATCAAAATGGATTAGACGTGATTTTTTTTCATTCTTCAAATTTTCAAAAGAAGAAAACCCAAGAGGCGATTTTTCAAAGAACTCTTCTTCCCCAAATCATTGGTAAGTGATTCTAATCCATTTTTTTTCAATCTTTCACTATATTTCCTAAGATTTCAACCTAAAATCTAGTGTTTTCATGGTGAAAATTGGGGGTTTGGGTAGAATTAGGGATTTTTGTAAAATGGGGATTTAGACCTCAAATTGGGGTCGGATTCCAAAACAAATTACATAAACGGGATCGGGGGTGAATGGATAATCGGTGTTCGGTCCGAACTTCGGGTTTGGACCAAGCGGGCCTGAGAGTTGACTTTTGATTGACTTTTTCAATTATGACCTAAATTGAATCCTTTGCAATAGTGGGTAGTTCCTAAGGCTTAATTTGAATCGTTTGGTTGGTAATATTCTTGATTCTGTTGGTTCGCAGGCTTGTTTGAAAGGTAAAGCTGTGGTTGAGCTTTGAATTGATCCTTTGGAGCGTGGAAAGTGTCGTGGTTAAACTTGACTTGAGGGATTATGACTTGTTTGTCTATTTTCTACATGTTTAGATATTGGGTACAACGTATATGTGAGGTGACGAGTACTTATGCGTTGTCGTCGGATTATAGCATGCGGGTGGGACTTCCGTGCAATTATTGCTTTCTTTGATCATGTTATCCATGCTTAAACAACTTAATTGTTAAATTGATCGTTCTTACCGTGTTTATGGGCTTTTGCGATAATTAAGTATTGATTCCAAAGTTGAGATTGGTTTTGTGGAACCGTTGTTGAAGTGAAGCTTGTACTTATTGATCCTATCTCCCAGTTATTACTTGTTCATCGTTATGTGGTAAGGGAGAGTGTTAATGCACGAAGGGTGATGTCGTGCCGTATGTGAGTGTTAATGCACGAAGGGTGATGGCATGCCGTATGTGAGTGTTAATGCACGAAGGGTGATGCCGTGCCATATTATGAGTGTTAATGCACGAAGGGTGATGCCGTGTCATGCTATGAGGGTTAATGCACGAAGGGTGATATCGTGCCGTATCTATTGATTTATGTTGTGAGTGAGAGTAATAGCACGAAGGGTGATGCCGTGCAATATCATTGATTCATTGTGAGGTTGAGAGTAAAAACACGAAGGGTGATGCCATGCAATTTTCTTCATTGTGCTTAATTGTTTTTACTGGTTAAAGGCATATTGACTGTTCTGGTTATCACTTCCGTCGTATCTCTCGTATCATGTATCCCCTTTAGCATGTCCCCTCCCAATAGTACATGTTTAGCTTTTATTTATCGTTATCTTGTACATATACTGTTATCTGCATAGGTTTATCATGTAGGTGTCTTGTCATAGTCTCGTCACTCCTTCGTCGAGGTTAGGCTCGACGCTTACGAGTACATAGGGTCGGTTGTACTCATACCATACTCTGAACTTCTTGTGCAGATTTTGGTATCGGCCCTAGCTGTTCGTGAGTTTTAGCCGCTTGGATTTGCTTATTCGGAGACTCGAGGTAGATCTGCTGGCGTCCGCAGACCTTGAAGTCCCCTTCTAGTTTTCCTATTGTACTGTTTCTTTTCGTTCAAAACAGATGTATTTCTTTCACACTCTGTTCGTAGAGAATTCTAAAAGCTCGTGTATTGTGACTTCAGATCCGGATTGTAGTAGATATTATGGGTTATTCCATACTCGATTTTATTTCATTTTGGCTTAATTGTCTTTATCTATTGAAATTGAACAAAATTGACTTAACGATTCTCTAACATTGGCTTGCCTAGCAAGTGAAATCTTAGGCTCCATCACAGTCCCGAAGGTGGGAATTCCGGATCGTGACAGAATATTGGTCTTAAACATGTATGTGATTTTTTTCCCGAAAGAAGTGGTAGGACCACAAACCAAAGGTCGAAAAGTCTGGAAATTTTTCGTTGGAACATCTTGGTCCAGCTTTAGCTTAAATGTCCACGATTGTCCCTCAATTGTAAATTCTCCTCCTTTCCACCTGGAGTGGGAGTGTTGGGAGGACGATGAATCAAAAATTAATCCTGTAATTATGATATTCTTATTATCAGTATTTTCCAACTCTGAGAAACTATCGTCTCATGCACTGGATTTTAGTGCGGAGTTTTGTGATTTGAGGATTTACATTGCTAGAATACTTAAGCTGAACAGCTCCACTAGAGCTTCAGTCTATTTGTATTATTCAAAATGGGAAGAAACTATGTTACTCATTTAGATATCTTAGATCAGAAATGCTTGAGATTTTTCCAGTAAGAAGATTTTAATGGCAATTAATTGAGATGTGAATTATTTTTATCAGTTCAACTTTACAAAGTTAGATATGTATTTCGTATTATTGACAATTCATATCTTTGCTCACAGGAGCAACTTACATTTCTTCAACTACACACTAAATGTGCATTATAGAAAGGTCATGCCCAATAACTAACTAATACTAAGTTAATTCACAATCAGAAATAAACTAGGTAATCTCCGCCAACTAACCGAACCTTGTGAACCTACATGTTTTGCACTTGATTTATTACTAATCTTTGGTGAAAATTGAGGTTTTCTAATCTTGATCAATTACTGCCTTTGTCAAGGTCAAAATTTTCTTGAGTTTAACTGTAGGTGGGAGAGAATGAAGGTGCAAGTTAAAGATAGTCCATCTATTCTGATGTTTTGGCCATGCGGCAAATATTTAATCGTTTGAATGAAAGAAATTGATACTTTGTACTAGAAAGTAAGCAATTAATTTTTGTACCGTATTGACATGATCGTGTATCTCTCTGAACTCATGTTCATATGCTTATGTTCTCCAACGTTCCAATCTGACATGCACCGTCTATCGCAATGTCAACCTTGCTATGAATAAACAATGTTAGAAGAAGTGATTTTTGTCAAAAGAAATTAGTTTTTCTTCTCAATATTTTCTAGACAAGTTGGTTAGAAAATTAATCATTTTGCAAAGAAGGTAAAATTGTACAAATCAGTTTTGGATAGAAAGAACTTGATATGTGCTCCGGAATGAGGAGCCGCTGATTTCCGCATTGACGCCGAGCTCTTTTGCTTCTCTTTTCCCCAACAAATATTCTCCATACACAATTCATGTAGATGGAAAAAACAATAGCTTTCATTTTCCATAGCTAACTAAGCTTTTAATATGTGATACAGAGATATTTGATGAGAAATTTGTTATTCACATTGTAGCTCATATCATTTTACCTTAATTTATGTATTAGTTGATAACTCTATAGATTTTGTCAATTATTCACTGCCCATTTTATGTTGCATTATAGTGCACATAGCATGATAAATATCCTGAAAGCTTATTTTTCTTAAATATTAATGTCAATTTGACTAAATTAGGAGAAGACTTGATATAGAACTTTTGCGGAATAGGAAATTGGCCAGTTTTCTCATTCTGTTTTTACTCTAAATGAGGTAGAA
This sequence comes from Nicotiana attenuata, assembly GCF_001879085.1. Lineage (NCBI taxonomy): Eukaryota > Viridiplantae > Streptophyta > Magnoliopsida > Solanales > Solanaceae > Nicotiana > Nicotiana attenuata. The sequence continues at coordinate 43,814 of NW_017673332.1, forward strand.
GTAGAACTTTACACAGAAAGTATTGGATAAAACCTCGATGTTTTATTAGTTGTTCAGCCATCCTACTCAGAGTACCACACATGCTTAAAGGTTAAAATGCAGTCAAACTATAAAAAAAAGCAAATACAACTTCCTGTTTGAAACTTTGATGCTTGACTATCAACTAACTCAATTCTCATGTTTCTATTCTTTTTCTCATCTCCTTCCATTTATACCCTTTTCTGTTTTTACAATGAAAAATGAGGTGAGTTAAGACCGACAAATAATCTCTACATGTCCTAATATTTTGTCAAAGATTGAACAAAGGAGGCTAGTCATTGTACGGTGGCTGCATTACACTTTGCTAATAGAAAAATAGAGTATGTGTAAATAAGTTAATCTCCTGGATGCAAAGAATATGTCATCTTGCAAACCACCCAACGTAAGCAATGTGAATTTCTCATGGATGTAAAGTGTCACGACCCAATATCCATTAAGGGCCGTGATGGTGCCAGACACTACTGTCAGGCAAGCCAACATCATATAACTAGTAAATTCTCGTTTTAATATTTTCAAAATCATTTCTTCTAAACATTGAACGATGAATAATAAACTTCACTGAATAAATAATGATGTCTTTACAAAATTTATTCACCGAAAAATTCCAAAATCATCCCAGAACCCGGTGTCACAAGTGCATGAGCAATCACTAGGAAATCAAATGAAGTACAATAACTGTTCGGAATACAAATTGGGCAGGAAGTAATTACAATACACTGAAAGAGACTATGCTGGTTGCGGGCGCCTCGAGAGATGCAGCTCACCTAAGTCTCCGTATCATCCATGCTGCTACGCCCATTAGGCCGCTAGAGGTACATGTGCCTGTGCAACAAAAATGCACAGCAAGTGTAGCATGAGTACAAAAATAACGTGTACTCAGTAAGTATCCCGTCTAATCTCGAAGAAGTAGAGACGAGAGGTCGACTTCGACACTTACTAGTGGTTAAATCGAGGATTTTCATAAAAATAGTTGTAACTCAATAGCACGAGGCAAGTAAACAATTCTTTCGTTTATAAGAAATTCCTAAATTCATTTTCATCATTTATACATTTATCTTAGGCCAGGGAGAACAAATATCAACATCAATGAATCTCAAGGCAAGCAATACAAGCATGCGCAGATTATCTCGAGGTCATACGGCCCGATCCAACAATAGTTAAATTGTGCACTGCCAAAGGGTCGAATGGCGCGAACCATAGATGCATCTATTACCCCGCTCGCGAATTATACATGCGACGCGGTCAAACATAAATAAACAATCACCCCGCTCGCGAATCATACATGCGACACAGGTACACATAGAAACATACATTCAAACAGTCAATCAAGACTTCATCAGGGAAATAATTATTCAAGGAGGTGTCAATTTATCTTTTACAAGTCGAGAAAACAAAGTTTAACTCTTTTAGAAAATCATTTACCACTACGATATGATTAAAGCAATTTAAACTATCAATAAGGTTACAATTATTTTATGTAAAACATGCTTTTGGGTCCTAGACTACCCAGACATAAGCATAATAGTAGCTACGCATGGACTCTCGTCACCTCATGCTTACGTAGCCCCAACAAATAGAAGCACATATCCAATTAATTCACCTATGAGGACAATTCCCTCTTACAAGGTTAGAAAGGAGACTCACCTCGCTTCGAAGTTTCACTCTCAATTCCATGTCCAAAATCGTGGTCAAAATCGAAGAACACCAATTTTCTAGGTTTTCCTCAAACCCCAAATTTCTACAAATTTCTATACTAAAATCTATACATAATCAATGTATTTAACTCAAGATAGGTGGGGATAGCTTACCTTGCCATTGATGATGAAAACCCCCATTTGAAGCTCTGCAAAAATCATCCAAACAAGAGTGAATGGAAGAAAATGGGCCAAACCCCCGTTTTAAAGAAACCTCACTGCCTCCAGCATTTCCACACCTACGATGCATAGGCCGCTTTTGCGGCCCCGCTTCTGCGGCGCATGAGCCGCTTCTGCGGTGCATGAGCCGCTTCTGCGGTCCCGGGCTAAAGTCCAATTTCCGCTTCTGCGGTCCCCTCAGTGCAGATGCGCACCCGCATCTGCGGGTAATTCTCCGCACCTGCACCCCAGGCTGCCTTTTCTTGTACCTGCGACGCTTCGCCGCATCTGCATCCTCGCAGGTGCGGGCATCCCTTCGCACTTGCGGTCACTGCCTTTTTTCACCCTAACCGCACCTGCGACCAATTTCTCGCTTCTGCGGTCACGCACCTGCGATCAGACTTGCGCAGGTGCGATTACACCAGAACTGGTGCACTTCACCCATTCCTTATGTTCCATTTTCGATCCGTTAACCACCCGAAATCCACCCGAGGCCCCCAGGACCCGGTCCAATCATACCAACCAGTCCTAAAACATAATGCGGACCTACTCGAGACCTCAAATCACATCAAACAATGCCGAAATCACGAATCACACCCCAATTTGAGCTTTATGAACTTTAGAACTTCAAACTTCTACATTCGATGCCGAAACCTATCAAATCACGTCCGATTGACCTTAAAATTTACACACAAGTCATATTCGATTTTACGGGCCTACTCTAACTTCCGGAATCGAAATCGACACCGATATCAAAAAGTCTACTTCCGGTCAAACTTCTCAAAAACCTTCAAATTTCTAACTTTCGCCAAATGACTCCAAGATGACCTACGGACCTCCAAATCCACTTCCGATCGCGCTCCCAATACCAGAATCACCATACGGAGCTATTCCAAAACTCAGAATCCCAAACGGACATCGAACACTGAAATAAACTTCAACCCAAACTTATGAAATTCTTCCAAAATGCTAACTTCAATAATAGGCGCCGAAACGCTCCCGGGTCATCCAAAACCCGATCTGGACATACGCCCAAGTCCAAAATCATCATACAAACCTGCTGGAACCTTCAAATCTCGATTTCGGGGTCGTTTACTCAAATATCCAATCCTTGTCAATTCCTCCAACTTAAAGCTTCCGAAATGCGAATTCTCTTTCCACATCAACTCCGAACTTCCCGGAATTCAATTCCGACCATGCGTACAAGACATAATACCTGAAGTGAAGCTGCTCAGGGCCTCAAACTGCGGAACGACGCGCTAGGGCTCAAAACGACCGGTCGGGTCGTTACATTCTCTCCCACTTAAACATATGTTCATCCTCGAACGTGCTGAGAACTGCACTGAGCTGTCCGAAATCATTGTTTAACACCTTGAGCACCTACCTGTGCTACCACAGCTCAATTGAGGACATTAATTCGATCAAATCTGAAGATATTCTCTTTTATTTAAACTAATAAGCTTAGAACCCAGTTCCAACACCCGAAATTTCTGCCAGGCCTGCTCCCCACCTACGAATACCGTAACAATCACTACACGATGTACCAGAACATGACTGCATACCTTTGCTGAATCCACACAATGCACACATAACCATAATATCACCCTCTGATAACGATAGCCGAAATTCCACGAATCTTATGCTCCCAATGCACCTCATGACTTATATAAGTCTTCCCCAACTTTTGCAATACCGCCATAACGGAAGAGATGTATAGAAATTCATAACCAACTGCCGAGTCAACAAATCGTTGAGTCTATACTCCTGACAAGAATCATTACTTCATTTTGAACCAAATAATGGTATTTGCTCTTTAATATACTTCATATAATTCGATCGCACTGATCCTAGATCTAATAACCTCGTCTCACCCAGTACGAACTTCTCAGGCAATATGCCACCCCAGACATAACCAAAAGTCTCATATGATGCCAAAATCTGCCGATAGGCCACAAAATCGAATGTGATACATAAGGGAAACGAACTCTGGAAGGGACTACTCAACTCACGCAACTAATATGAACTTTTCTCAGAAAATGAGAAACGAAACACACAAAAATTCAGAATATAGAAAACTGTACTCATCATCACACTGTTGTGGCGTGCAACCCGATCCACACATAGAACTCACATAAAGAGATACACACCGAGCTAAATTGCTCATTACTACTAAATACTGAATATCGGTCACAAGCACGCTAAGTGCATAATACCATCCCTGGGGAGACAGATAGCGCCATAAGCTACAAAACTCAAGTGCAACTGAGGTACGATATATAATCTGAATTACAAGAGCCATCCTGCTCACGTAACACCATCGCTACGCGGAATCTCAACACATAAGAAATTTATCAAGCTGTTTCATAACTCACGCGGCCCAATATAGCATTACATGAGATAGCCGACAACGTAATAGCTCCAATGTCCGAATACTCCTTCATAAGGAGCGCTATGCTGAAATGAACACATCCGGCCCGATATAGAGCCCACCTTCATATTTAGATCCATCCATAGACTTCAAGCTTATTTTGATTGCACCGTACTAGGCAGATAACCTTTCAAGGGTCCATAAGTACCCCTTTTTCTTATAACTCACAAGAAAAACCATCACAACTAGAGTAAACCTCCAAAGTTCACCACCCAATAAACCGAGTGCCCTTCAGGCATAAATTCTCAAATTAGCGATATTACCACAATCTTCATACCTGGTTTAAATTTCCAATCAATCAAGTGACTACATGTCGCACTCATACAATCTCCTCGTGAGACACGCTCCCACGACCTTCCGCACCAGATAACAAGTCTCCACATCCATACCACCGGCCGCACTAACGCTGTAAAGCAAATCAAGAATCCATAACCAGGTTGCAAAGCCTCTTTCACAAAACACCAATCTCAGGTGACGCTGAAGACAATACCAGCTTACTCCAAACATTCAAATCCCTTTCTTGCTCATCCGAGCTCTTGACATCCTTGCCAATACCGAACCGCAACCAAGGTTCCTCACTTTCAATTTTCATACCGCTCACCGCACCTAACATGCCAGTATGCGACAGTATAAGATTTCATTATAACTCCTGAACCAGTAATAGAGTATACACTTCATCATACAAAAACCTTTTACTTAACTCATTCCAAGAGAACCATAACAACACACGAGTAACTTCTCATAACCGTAGAACATTCAAATCCTTAAATAGTGGTCTAAACCGCCATAACCCCTCAGAGATCCGCCTACATATAACAGGCCATAATACTTGAATACTTCAAAATAAATTCAATTACGTCGGCCGTCGAGCCTCGCATGCACCGCCACAAATCACATGCATAACTTAATCACGATGAAGGAACTGATTAGCGCCACCATTGTGCCAATTCAACCATTGCTAACCAATCTAACTTCTTCTAATTCATCCTTAACTTGCCTTAGAGATAATAATGACTCCATTCAACCCATAACAAACCAATCCGCACTCATCCCGAGTGGCCTTGTATCACGAGACCATGCTGTCTCAAATCCCACAAGGCGTCTCATACCCTCCTTGTGCGCATATTCGCATCTTCAACTGATACACCCATTCTGATAATTCCTCTACGAATCCGAAGTTTGTTTCTCCTATTCACTCCAAATGCTACACTGCAAGCCGAAAATATCATTGAACATTCCGAGCCTCTTATCGTCATCCGCTATAAAGGCTCGATTCTTAACCATGAAATCCTTAGGCACCACATTTTTAACCTTTGAATTCACTAGGACCGTTGTTGAGAGTCACCCACTCTTGCTTGGTCCCGAATATAATCAATTCTAAGGCTCTACTGGCACATGGACACCCATCTCCATGGAGCGCCCGATTGAATCACTTCCTTGTAAATCACCTCCGTACGAAACACAAATCCCGAGTCTTCCTAAAACCTGAACATGATCCAATAAGGCCAACTATAGCACACCTTTACCAATTTCTTTGCTCAAATTACTTTTTCCTTAGCCGAAATAACTTACCAATATGCCGGTAACCCAAAACCTCACAAGAAGATAACCATACAACCCAATCGTAGGCGGTGGGACTCTCCCACTTAGCTTGAAGCCACTATTATAAACTCTAGAACCCAACAAGATTCTTTCTTCATTGTTGACATGATCTAGCACAACCAACCTGCCAAATTCCTCGAAATCTTTCTGTAAAATCCTTTATGAATACTCTGAATCATTAACCACATTCACATGACCGATCTCTTTACCATATAGCCAGTAGAATTCTTCGCAGAAGCTTCGCCAACCACGCGACCGCTGATCTGCTCACAGGAGATAACCCACATGTGGAAATTACATGCCGACATCTCCCAACGACGCTGCACGGGGTACAATCACTATGACATCTATAACCCATCCTGAGCCCGTGCTCATTCGCCAACTGCACTAGTCCGTTCTCTTCTTATGGACATCAACTAAATACACAACAATATCTTCCAATTCAAAGTCATGTTGTATCCTTCTTCACATCAAGCAACTCCTTTCCGTTGTATCAAATCTCCCGCCGTATAATAGCCGTTATTTCAAATTAAGCCCGTGGACCCAATCACCGTCCACCAAAGTTCCCACATCCAAACTTTCCTCAATGTGTGTTGTTATCCTGCCACTGATCCCATATGCTACTCTGCCACTCTCCCACTTTGGTCAAACTCACTCCTTTAAGCAACTGCTCGGCTCCTATTTTCCACACTAGGCCTTCTAGAAGTTTAATCACCACAAGACACTTCCCACATGTCCTTCCTCGTCCTTTGCTGCCCAGTTGTTGCCTTAAATCAATATCTATCTTTGTAGCACTTGCACCAACAGATCGCTACTACTTTAAACCTTTTCGAAGATCATTTCTTTCGAGCCGTCGACATTAGAAACACCGATTCAATCCTGAACAACCGCACACCGCGATCTCTGAAAACCATTTCTTCAATACTATCTCATAATATCCTGCTCCAAAGGCGAATTGTAGAAGATCATAACACCGGCAAACTTAACACATACAATCGAGGACGACGACACCACGTCGCAGATAAAATTCCACCATATTTAAAAATACCAAGTCTCGTTACTCTATCAACCCAATCCTGATCATTTATAGTTCGATTGCCTTTCCTCGCCGGAAATAAGATACTGGATCTCTGAATCATACACTTAGTAAACCTCCTCTCAAGTCATTCAGTGCCCCGTCACATAGGCAAGCATTCCACCTCTCATCAATACTGCGCGATAACCGTTCATAAGCATTATAGCAACCTGTTCATAACCTTGAAGCTCTCAGAAGTACAGCTACTGAGCTGAAATGACAGAATATCCTTCCGCAAGGCGACGACAATAGCCCAACCAACTATGCCGGGAGAAACATCCTGCACCACATCTGTAGTACCATTAAAATTCCTCAATTCCGATTTATAATAAGCGCTTCGTGTCGCATACGATTGAGTAGGAAGGAAACAAGGGCATAGGCCTCAAAGGAAATCAAATTGCACGATGAGGAAGAAGGGAAGTGCTCCTAACAGCCATGTAGCCTCTCGAAGATAAGTACAGACGTCTCCCTACCGATCCGCGAGACTCTACTAGACTTGCTCATGACTCGTGAGACCTGAGGGAACCTAGTGCTATAATACCATGTTGTCACGACCCAACATCCATTAAGGGTTGTGATGGCGCCGGACAACACTGTCAAGCAAGCCAACACCATATAACTAGTAAATTCTCGTTTTAATATTTTCAAAATCATTTCCTCTAAACATTAAACGATGAATAATAAACTTCAATAAATAAATAAATAATGATGTCTTTACAAAATTTATGTAGCGAAAAATCCCGAAATCATCCCACAAACCGGTGTCACAAGCGCATGAGCAATCACTAGGAAATCAAATGAAGTACAATAACTGTCCGGAATACAAATTAGACAAGAAGTAAATACAATACACTGAAAGAGACTATGTTGGCTGCGGGTCGCCTCGAGAGATGGAGCTCACCAAAGTCTCCGTATCATCCATGCTGCTACGCCCATTAGGCCGCTAGAGGTATATGTGCCTACGCAACAAATATGCACAGCAATTGTAGCATGAGTACAAAAATAACGTGTACTCAGTAAGTATCCCGTCTAATCTCAAAGAAGTAGAGACGAGAGGTCGACTTCGACACTTACCGGTGGTCAAATAATAATATACCAATAATATAGTAAATCGAAGATTTTCATAAAAATGGCTGTAACTCAATAGCATGAGGCAAGTAAACAATTCTTTCGTTTATAGATAATTCCCAAATTCATTTTCATCATTTATACATTTATCTCAGGCTACGGAGAACAAATATCAACATCAATGAATTTCAAGGCAAGCAATACAAGCATGCGCAAATCATGCCGAGGTCGTACGGCCCGAATCCAATAATATTTAAATTATGCACTGCCAGAGGGTCGAATGGCGCGAACCATAGATGTATCTATTACCCCGCTCGCGAATCATACATGCAACGCGGTCAAACATAAATAAACAATCATCCCGCTCGTGAATCATACATGTGACGCAGGTACATATAGAAACACACATTCAAACAGTCAATCAAGACTTCATCAGGGAAACAATTATTCAAGAAGGTGTCAATTTCTTTTTTACAAGTCGAGAACGAAGTTTAACTCTTTTAGAAAATCATTTACCACCTCGATACGATTAAAGCAATTTAAATAATCAATAAGGTTACAATTATTTCAAGTAAAGCATGCTTTTGGGTCCTAAACTACCCGAACATAAGCATAATAGTAGCTACGCAAGGACTCTCGTCACCTCGTGCGTACGTAGCCCCCACAAATAGAAGCACATATCCAATTAATTCACCTATGGGGACAATTCCCTCTTACAAGGTTAGAAAGGAAACTCACCTCGCTCCGAAGTTCTATAACCGACATTCCACGCCTTTCCGATAACTCAAATCGATGCCAACGCTTCCAAAACTAGCCAAATAATGGGCAAACCAATGAAAATGTACCCTAATACTTATAACAATTCAATTTACATAAATTCCCAACTCCACTTGAAAAGTTGACAAAATCGCCCTCGGGCCCACGTGCCCGGATTTCGAAATTTTCGAAGATAAAGTTTACCCATAACCTTACGAGCTCAAATATATAATTAACTCTCAATTTCATGTCCAAAATCGTGGTCAAAATCCAAGAACACCAATTTTCTAGGTTTTTCCTCAAGCTCCAAATTTCTACAAATTTCCATACTAAAATCTATACATAATCAATGTATTTAACTCAAGATAGGTGGGGATAGCTTACCTTGCCATTGATGATGAAAACCCCCACTTGAAGCTCTCCAAAAATCGTCCAAACAAGAGTGAATGGAAGAAAATGGGCCAAACCCCCGTTTTAAAGAAACCTCGCCGCCTCCAGCATTTACGCACCTGCGGTGCATAGGCCGCTTCTGCGGCCCCATTTCTGCAGTGCATGAGCCGCTACTGCGGTCCCGAGCTAAATTCTAATTTCCGCTTCTCGTCCCCTCAGCGCAGATGCGCACCCGCATCTGCGGGTAATTCTTCGCACCAGCGCCCCAGGCTGTCTTCCCCATTCTCGCCTGCAACGCTTCGCCGTATCTGAGTCCTCGCAGGTGCTGGCATCCCTTCGTACCTTCGGTCATTTCCCTTCTTCGCCCTAACCGCACCTGCGACCAATTCCTCGCTTCTGCGGTCACGCACCTGTGGTCAGACTTGCGTAGGTGCGATTACACCAGAACTGGTGCACTTCAGCCATTCCTTATGTTCCATTTTCGATCCGTTGACCACCGGAATCCACTCGAGGCCTCCGGGACCCCGTCCAATCATACCAACAAGTCCCAAAACATAATGCGGACCTGCTCAAGGCCTCAAATCACATCAAACGATGCCGAAATAACGAATCACACCCCAATTCGAGCTTTATGAACTTTAGAACTTCAAACTTCTACATTCGATGCCGAAACCTATCAAATAGCGTCCGATTGAACTCAATTTTGCACACAAGTCATATTCGACATTACGGACCTACTCCAACTTCCGGAATCAGAATCCGACCCGATATCAAAAAGTTCGCTTCCGGTCAAACTTCTCAAAAACCTTCAAATTTCTAACTTTCGCCAAATGACTCCAAGATGACCTACGGACCTCCAAATCCACTTCCGATTGCACTCCCAATACCAGAATCACCATAGGAGCTATTCCCAGACTCAGAATCCCAAACGGACATCGATAACATTGAAATGCACATCAACCCAAACTTATGAAATTCTTCCAAAATGCTAACTTTCACAATAGGCGCCGAAGCGCTCCCGTGTCATCCGAAACCCGATCTGGACATACGCCCAAGTCCAAAATCATCATACGAACCTGCTGGAACCTTCAAATCCCGATTTCGAGGTCGTTTACTCAAAAATTCAATCCTTGTTAATTCCTCCAACTTAAAGCTTCCGAAATGCGAATTCTCTTTCCACATCAACTCCGAACTTCCCGGAATTCAATTCCGGCCATGCGTACAAGTCATAATACCTGAAGTGAAGCTGCTCAAGGCCTCAAACTGCTGAACAACGCGCTAGGGCTCAAAACGACCGGTCGGGTCATTATATAAAGCATGTGTCATTTCGTAGCGGCACAATATCCACAAAAATATATATTTTGTTGGCTTTTTTACAACTTGAAAAACTTTTCTCCTAAATGCATGTAAATACTATGAAAGTATTTAATATGCAATGCTATAGATATTTGATGTGATATTTACTTAGGGTGATTCAATTTCTCTTTTTACAATTTCATGTCAAAATAAAGAAATCATATATGACTATTCCAACTTTACGACATTGGGCCCGTGCTAAGCGCGGGAAACTCATCTAGTATTAAACATAAGTAAGAAGCTAAGAGTGTAACCTAAATATTGATATTACTCCCTCTATTCCAACTTATGTGATATAGTTCAAATTGCGAAAGTCAAATTACTTATTTTTTATCGCGAATTTGGATATAAAATCTTTAAAATTTACATATTTGAAAAGTGTATAAAAAGTACTAAGTCAAAATAATTAACTCTTCAAAATATTTAAATTGGATATTAACAATTTATGATAAAAAGGACAAAGTCTGCATAAATTGAGACAGAAGTTGTTATTTTATTTGATTTAATACAAGTAAGGTGAGGTCTAATTTACAAATGCTTCTATTCACCACTATCCACTAAGCAATATTATTAGTACACGTGTTGATTGATTAACAAGAAGAATAGTAACAAAATATCTACATAGAAAACGATTTAATTTAAAATTCACCGAATTGACCAAGAAAAGGAAGAGAAACCTAATACATAGACATTAAAAGGAGGGGGGAAAAATGAAAAGAGACTTTGTTGCTCCAATTAAAATACAACAACAACAACATATTCAATATTATCCCACACCGTAGGTTCCGGAGAAGACAATGTGTACGCAGACCTTACCCCTATCTTGTGAGGATAGAGAGGTTGTTTCCAATAGACCCTCGGCTCAGGAAAGCATAAGCACCACTTTAGTGAAAATATAGACAAAAAGGAATAGTACCAAAAAGTCATATAAAAGCAGAATAAAAGTAAAAATAAGATAATCAACAATGAAGGAAACAACAATTAATTATAAAAACCTACTATTAAGTGAAAGCGAGACTGTTGGAAACAACGATTAATCATTTTTATTGTTGCTCCAATTAAAATGAATTTGTTAAATAGGAGTCCCCACGTGAAGAAGAAAAGTTTATCTTTCCAATTGAATAATACTTCCTGTGGATCCAAATCGCCATCCATAGGTCATACTGAAAATTACAACTTACTAGAAGACTACTCAGGTTATCATTCCCAAATGAAAATGGATTAAAATATTAGTCCCTCTGTCTCATATTATATATTATATTTCCCTTTTACACGCTTCTTAAAAAATATTAATTAGAAAAGGGATTAAATTATTCTACCTTTATTTATGTCTTAAGATATAATCTCTCTTCATTGAATATTTATTCTATTTATGTATTATCTCCATCTTTAAGAACAATTATTACTAAGGGTACAAAAGGGAAAAAATAATCAATTTTGTTTTGAACTTCTAAAATGATAAATAATTTAAGACAACTATTTTTAGTAACCACGACTGTTAATATGAGACGGATGGAGTAGCATTTTAGTCTATATGGAAATGATCGATCTAGAAATGACTACCAATATTTTCTTCAAAAAATTACTTATTTGGAAATTTAAGGTGCTTGGTCAAAAGTCAAAACAGATATGTGTTTTTGAGCAGCAACAGAAGCAGTTTCTTTTTTTGGTTTTGGGAAGAAACTACAAATTTTAACTTTTTCAAAGAAGAATAAGCAGAAAATTTATTTTTTTAAGACAAAAATTATCCTTACAATAAATTTATATTTCTTAAGTTGTCCCTCATTAATTTAATGTTTACATTTTTTTAATCTCTTCCATCTCGTTCTTTTCTTTTTTATTTTTACCGTATTTTTTATTCTTCTTCTCTTATTCCTATTTGGAATAATCTCTCTACTATAAATAAATCTCTTTTTTTCTCTTCTGCCGTTTCTTCTTTTCTTCATCTCCTATTATTCGTTGAAATAACAAGGCTAATCACTAGATTCAAGCACTTTCTTCAAAAGATAGGAGTTTTTTTTCTTCTTTTGTAGTATACCAATACAATATGATCTCCAGTTGATAGTTTGTTTATATTTCTTTTTTTTATGCATGCATATGATATAGTTGACAAAATGCAATACTACCTAGTTTGTTATTTACTCAAAATTAGATAGTGTCTTTCATACATGTAACTTGTAAGCACATATGTCCCTATTAATATTATTGCTTTTCCATACCTATATTTAATATTAGTTAAATCTTTAATATACATTATTTTATATTTGATACTTTAATATAATAAAAATAAATAAATAATTAAATTATTTTCTAATAAATTTTTATAAATAATAATAATTGTAAACTAAACTTTTACTGTCATTTTTCATAATTTGACACTCAAAAGTACTTTTTGGAAGATGTAACGACCCGGGCCCACACTGTGCATATATTGTCCGCTTTGGGTTCCACCCACACGGTTTTGTTCTCCTCCAGTCCCACTGGGGAAAAGGCCTATGCACATGTAAGCCCAAGTCTTACTGAAATAGCCCAGGACTCCCCCTCTCATTTCCGATGTGGGATTCCTGCGAGCTACAGTTCCACTGCACTCACCCCACCAACAGGAACACAACGTCCTCGTTGTGGGTACCCACCCATCGTACTAGCGAGAGTCGGCTCTGATACCAACTGTAACGACCCGGGTCCACACTGTGCATATATTGTCCGCTTTGGGTCCCACCCTCACGGTTTTGTTCTCCCCCAGTCCCACCGGGGAAAAGGCCTATGCACATGTAAGCCCAAGTCTTACTAATATAGCCCAGGACTCCCCCTCTCATTTCCGATGTGGGATTCCTACGAGCTACAGTCCCACTGCACATTAAAAACCATCACAGCCCGACATCGGGGTGTCACCAGTCATGAGCATCTAAAATCATATTACAAGTCTGAAAGTCTACTTCACTACTACCTAACTGAATCAGAAAGGAAATAAGATAGAGGGGGGTTGCACTGGGCTGCGAATCACCAAGCAGCTACCTAGTAAATCTCCGAAGACCTGCTGGAACTATCAACCCTCAGTAGCAGGGCCTGTAGCGCCCAAATCTGAACACATGGGTGCAGGGAGTAAAGTGGGTACTCCAACTCAGTGAGTAATAAAAATAAATGAAGATTGAGTGATAGGAAATCACGAAAAGTACATCAACATGTTATATAGAAGCAGTACAAAACCAGTAAGAAAGCAATGAAGCTGTGAAATCTCTTAAGCACCTTAGCTCAGTTTAAAACTTCTTCAAAAATTGCATTTCAATAGTTAAGCAATTGAATGCAAAGCAATTAGAACAGATAAGCATAGAAGATCCGCCCCTTGGGCACAATTACATAATTAAACAGGTAAATGACAGGTAAATAAGAAAGATAACCACATAAAGGTTCGCCCCTCGGGCACAATGTCAACAAATCCGCCCCTCGGGCAATATCTCCGAACAATACCAGCCCCTCGGGCTATATCTCAGAACCATACCCGCCTCTCGGGCTATATCTCACATCACAATGGGTACCCGCGCTCACTGGGGGTGTGCAGACTCCTGGAGGGGCCCCTTACGGCCCAAGCGCTATATCAAGCCATCTCGTGGCATCATAAACAAGCTCTCGGCCTCATATCAATATCAAGCCACCTTGTGGCGCATAATCTTAGTCCCTCGGCCACATTATCATAATCAGTATATCACTGTTGCAGCGTGCAGCCCGACCCAAAAGTATCCTCACAATATAGGCCCTCGGCCTTACTCAGTCAGAATCTCATAAGCCCCTCGGACATCAGTAAAATATAAAGCTCAGCTCAAATATCTTTAAAAATATCAATTAATGTGTTTAAAACAGAATAAAATAGCTGAGTTTTTTCTAAAATAGTGGAAATATAGCATGACTGGCACAAGTATGAAATCAAACAGTGAGGAAAATATCATTAACAATCCCCTAAGGGTTCAAACAGTTGGCACGAAGCCCAAATATGGCATTTAGCCCAAAGTATAATAATATCAAACAATTAGCTGCCAATAATACAGAAAAATAGTCATTCGGAATGGACTAAGTCACAATCCCCAACGGTGCACGACCCCACGCTCGTCATCTAGCGTGTGTTTCACCTCAATATAGCACGACGTTGTGAACCCCGAGGTTTCATACCCCAATTTACAACTCAAAAACATATAATCTAGTCGAATTATTAAATGATAATTCAATATTATGGAGTAGAAATGATCACAAGTGACTTACCTCAAGATTTCCCATGATTTCTTTCTCAAAAATCGCCCCAAGCCGTGTTCTTTCACCAAAAAAATGTGTAAATGAGCAAAAAAACCAGAACAGCATTAATAACCCGATTCTGGTCGCTAAAAGCCCCATTCCCGTCGCTAAAAGTGCCAAATCTGGTCGCTAAAGGTGCGCACCAGATCCTGCCGCACCAGCAATATTTATTTTCACTAAAAAGGCTCTAACTCCACCATAAGAACCCGGAATTCGATGATTCTTGTTCCTATGAGTCACAAATAATAATACGAACATATTCCTTCAATCGAAACTCAATTTGGAGCTCATTTGCTCAGTGCGATACCCATTTCGCTCGTTAAACAATTAACTCATGTTTCGCGTCAAAACCCCAATAGCGACTTGATGAAATTAGACCAAACTTTCCAGATCACTCCTATAATTCATTATCAAAATTCCGGAAGTCTTGAAATCAAATTTTGATCTCTAGAACTAAAAATGGACATTTGGATCATTACATACTTATGCTCAAAACGGCAAAATCTTCCAAAAACTCTTCGAAAACTTATCCGAGCCTCATGGGACCCCGACCAAACATGCTAACACACCCCATGACATCATTCAAACTTGTTCCAGCCTTCGGAACACTCCAAACAACATCAAAACATCGAATCACCCTCGGATTCAAGCCTAAAAATTCCAAAACTTCCGAATTCCGAATTCGATCAAAAAGTCTATCAAACCTCGTCCGAATGATCTGAAATTTTGCACACACGTCAAAAATGACACAACGGACCTACTTCAATTTCCGAAATTCCATTCCGACCCCTATATCAAAATCTCACCTACCAACCGGAAAACGCCAAAATTCCAATTTCGCCAATTCAAGCCTAAATCTACTCCGGACCTCCAAAAACATTCCGATCATGCTCCTAAGTCCCAAATCACCTAACGGAGCTAACCAAATCATAAAAATTCCAATCCGAGATCATATGCTAACACGTCAAAACTTGGTCAAACCTTTCAAATTTTTAAGCTTCAAACTGAGAACCGTTCTTTCAAATTCATTCCGATCATCCTGAAAACCAAAACCGACGATTTAAATAAGTCATAATACATCACACGGGGCTAGTCATGCCCAAGAACTGGCGAGCAAAGTCCAAAAGCTCAAAATGACCGATCGGGTCGTTACATCGTGCAGTGGGACTGTAGCTCGCAGAAATCCCACATCGGAAATGAGAGGGGGAGTCCTGGGCTATATTAGTAAGACTTGGGCTTACATGTGCATAGGCCTTTTCCCCAGTGGGACTGGGGGAGAACAAAACCATGAGGGTGGGACCCAAAGCGGACAATATATGCACAGTGTGGGCCCAGGTCGTTACAGTTGGTATCAGAGCCTAGGTTACATAGGTCTCACGAGTCATGAGCAGGTTTAGTAGAGTCTCGCGGATCGGTACGGAGACGTCTGTATTTATCCTCGAGAGGCTGCTGAACCTTTAGGAAAAACTTCACATTCTTGAATTCTTATCGTGCGTCCTTGGTTCAGCTTGAAATGTAACTCCTTGAATTCCTTCCACGCGTTCGTATGCGCGCATGAGCACTCAGTATCAGATGTGCATCGATGGCTTGTGATTCCCTGATTGAGGGGAGAGATGTGATCTCTATGTGTTGATGTTGGGCCAGTCTGGAGGACTCGAGGCCGAATTTTTGCCTATAGCTTGAGCACCGAGGTGCTGATTGTGTGAGCACGTGTTTTTGAACTTATATGTTTGGTAGTGTCCCTGTTAGTAGAAGTGATGTCCGGATGGCTATGCGATGATTATGTTATGATTGCGAGATGTAATCATATGATTTGGAAGTGACGAGAAGGGTCCGCTGGAGGATAGAAGAACTATTAGGTGCTTGATTTCCATCCCGATTTGAGGTATAGCCCCGAGTTATGGGTGTGTGAAGAATCTTTTCATGTGTCCTAATTGGGAGTAAATTAAATTTCATGTTGCGGTATGAGCTCAGACTCCATAAGATTAAGTGACTGCGTAATGTCTATGACGGTGGAAGGGTATAAAGAGATGTAAGTTGGAGGCGAAGCAGGTGGGTTATCTCCTGCGGAGTGTTTTGAAGTTTGTGTGATCCTTATGCTGTTTGTTGGAAGATCTCCGTTACCAGTGAAAGATATGTGTTGCAATTTAAATTTGGATTGCTTAAGAGAGTGGGTTTAACTATTGCAAGAGTGAATGCTAGATTTGCAGAAGATTTAAAGTACTAGATGGTCGGTGTTTCACAAGTTTATGAAGGATTGAGTTTAATCTCACTATGGTATTATGATACTAATAGAGTATAAGCATTATGAGTTATCGTGTGTGTTTTGATCTATGGCTTCGAGCCAAGTGGGGGAGTCTGCTATCGATTAGTTGACTGCACGATTATGTGCTATGTTGGTTCCAGTTGAGGCGTACAGGTGAATCAGTTATGGCCTACGGAGATTGAGATCGAGGATGGCTCGAGAAAGGAAAGTTCATGACAAAGGTTATAGTATGCTTCATAGGTGTGTGAGAATCACGGAATGTCTTGAGTTGTCATTGGTAAAGGATGCTCGGTGCATAGGGCAGGAAGTTGCTTGGTTGTATTGGAATGAGGTTACATTCTGCGGTGTCGGAGTGCTAATGAGCCACAGGTTTTTCGGTTCATTTGATCAGTCTAACTGCGGTTTGAGTAGAGTGGATGACTCTCGAGAGTGGTTCTAATGGGTTCAAGATATTTACATGTAACAATTGGAGATTTTCAAGTTGTATATTTGGCTAGAAACTGAGGTTTGCATTGGAGAGTGTCAAGACTCGTGGTTGTCACACCTCCTTTTTTACTACGCCCGCAAGGGCATAATAAAGGGAGTTATTTCCAACTTGAAGTGACAATCGAAACGGGATTTATTTATTTAAAGAAATCAGAGTCGCCACTTGGGAGATTTATGGTGTCCCAAGTCACCGGTTAGAATCCCGAATCGAGGAGAAGAATGACTCTGTTTAACAGTCCGCGAACCAGAAATCCGGGTAAGGAATTCTGTTAACCCGGGAGAAGGTGTTAGGCACTCCCGGATTCCGTGGTTCTAGCACGGTCGCTTAACTGTCATATTTGGCTTATTTATTTGATTTTAATACATGTTTTGACCTATGTGCTTTTTAACTTTGTACCGCTTTATTATTATTATTTTTTAGAGAATTGCAACATCGTGAAAACACGTCTCGAACCACGTCACATAAATGCACCCGCGGTTTTTGACACATTTTGACTTCGTTGAGATTTGGATTTGGGTCACATAACTGTGCACCCGTATTTAGGAAGGTAAAATTGTTTAAAGTGCGTGCCTAAAGAGACTATCGCGTTATTATCTTTGGGGAAAGCCGTGAAATTCGCTAAACGGCCCATCCCGGAGTCTAAGTATTTATGTAAACATTTATTGAGGGCCCCGCAATTTATGTATTTTGTTTGGCGAGGCTCATCTCATTTTTATTCAAAGGCTGATCCTAAAGCGGCTATGACTTTTCTAATTATTTTGTCTCTAAAAACACAAGAAAAAGTCCTAAATAATTTGTTATTGGGCTGAGGTAAACCAGGCATTGGCCTAGGTCCAAATGTGAAGGAAATGAACTCTGAACCTGGGCCCGCGCAGCAGATGGCCTGAGGCCCAAACGCCTGGGAATAGGCTGTTATATCCCTGACCCTTTAAACTCAATTGAACCACAATTTAATTAAACAAAGGTTTGCCGGAATTACTTCAAATTACTCTAGATGTGTTCCAACAGTTGGCAATCACGGAAAAATAATACTCACGCACTCGAACTACTGAAGCAATGATCCCTCACGAACTCTAACTGGACTAAATTCGAACAGGTTAACTAACTCAAGCCAGTCTAATTGATGATGCATAATTCAGTTCAAGTAAACTATTGATTTGAACCATTAACCTAAAGTTATTAACACTTACATATTAACGAAGATATGAATTGCTGTAGCACAACACAGGTTAAGTTTGAAATTAAACTAGATTTCAAAATCAAACCCAAATCCAAATGTTTCTGATTCTTCTTTTAAAAACCGAAATAACTCTGAGCTAAATAGGTACTAGCTATGTGAAAACTATAACTAGATGATTCCAAGTTTAAATAATCCAAAACAAACAATGAAATGCATATGAGGGCCCACTGAGATTCTTCATCACACTAGCAACCCAAGCTCAACCAAATTAAACTACTAATAGCTACTGAGTTTTCACGTTTCCAGGAGCACGACTAATTATTTTAACAGTCCACTAATTAACAGTCCTAGTTATACAAATCATGTAAAACTAAATTAAACTACTACATAGCAATCAACATGTGTCTAGGTGTTGACAAGTAATCAATCCAAACGAGTACATCATCAGGCAGCCAAGTCGTGAATGAATTTTATTTCGACTTCAACTTAGAGTTACATCAATTGAAGGTGTGTACCTGGATGTGAAAATATAATGAAGAAGAGGAGATCAGCGGGAGTAATAACTTGCAGCAACAGCAGAAATTTAACAGGATCACAACCAGCAGTAATTGGAATAAGTTTTGACCCAAAAATAGTTCCTCCAAGACCAGAGATGATTTATAGAATTTTAGCACACAATCAGATGACCAAAGCAGTTCAGTGAACCCACAGCTTAACCCCAAAGCTAGTTCGAATAAGCTCAAATGGCTTCCAAATGGACTCAGAATCAAATCAGACCAACACAGCACCCAAATTGATCCTAAATGCCTCAAACTGAACCCAAAATCTACTCGAACACCAACCAGAAACACTTTTGCACTTCGATTACCAGAGATTAAGCTAGGAAAATCCAATCAATAGCTAACAGTTGTTAATCACTTAGAATTTTAATGAAACAGTAATTTTTTTTGGTTTTTCTATTATTTTTGTTGTTTTTGGTTTTTTGAAGAGCTAGATCTAAAATGAAAATCAAATCTGAAACTCAGATTTGCAAAAAGGGGTTTTTGGGGGGAGAATTTGGTGGCTCCCAAAACTTGTTCTCTAAGGCATTGGCATGCCTTTTTATAGGCACAATGAGGGCAGCCCTCAGATTTTCAGTTTTCTTTTTAGTCCCTATTTTATTTTCAGACTAGTCCTTTACTTATTGACTTGTTCCTCAAGTTAGTATACTAAAATTACTGAAATTACACTACATTCCTACTTTGGAAGATCATAGAAGCTTCTAGTGTTAACTACCATGTTCTTACCCCTTTTAAGTGCCCAAAATACCCCCTGGATACCCCTGAAACTACTAACCTAGGCAGACCTAAACCTCCAACCCTGATAATTGGTCAAGGATTGACCATGGTTAAGCAAAGATCTGTCATACTCAGCTATATCCCTCAAATAGATAAACTACTAATTAAACTAGACACTGAAACAACAAATAAAGATCAAACATTGATTAAACAGGGTTACCAAGAGAATTGAAACCTACACTTAGTAGAAACACCGAACTGAAACAATGGAATTCATCGAAACCAAAATAAGCTAATCAGAAATCAAAATCAAAATTAACTAATCATTGAAACAAACACTAATCAATAACCAGATTATGAAAAACTAAACTATTATGAATTAAATCTAATCTAATACGAACAGACACAAACTAATTAAAACATACAGAAACATACATGAATGAATTAAACAGAGTTTGAACTAATTTTAAGATTCAGATAATAAAAGAAGAAGAAAATAAACATAAACAAAAACTTACTCATGCCAGTTTGAAACAACTGAATTCCGATTCGAGCTCCGGAATGATGTACACGCGTGTTCTTTAGTAAAAACAAGCGAATACATTATCTCGAGACCTGACTCGAGCTCCAGATTCAGGAGATTGGGAAGGTTCGAGGAACTGAGATCTCTAGGGTTCTGCCCCCTTTTAAAAATTGAAATTCGAAGCATCGGAGGGGGATTCGAGCAAAGACAGACAGAGATTTGAGAGGAGGGAGGCTAAGAGAACTTAGGGTGTTATTTTGAAGCGGTTTGGGGAGTAATGCCGCCGTGCACGGCGGTGGCGGTGCTAGGGTTTGGGTTATTTGGGGCGTTTGATTAGGATTCGAGGGCAAGATATGGAAAGAGGAGGACGAGGGGAGATTGGGGTGTTAATTTGGAGTGGTTTGGAGACCGGCCGCCGCCGTGAGGCGATTCCCTGCGGCGGCAGACGGCGGAGACGGTGACGGAGGAACAAGGTACGATGAAGACGAATTTGGTCTCTAGAGTTTGGGAAATATTTGGACATTTTTATGTAAAATCGGGATCAATTGGGGGCCGTTGGATTAAAGAGGATGGACGGCCTGGATTGATTAGACCAAAACGGCGTCGTTTTGTATATGGGGGGGTCTGGACCGGGTTAATGGGGATTTGGGCTTGGACTGGGGACTGGATTTGGGGGTCTTGGGCAATTGGGCTGGGATTTGCACGAAAATGGCCCAAAAATGGCTGGCCTGATTTGCTCTTCTTTTGTTTTCTTTTTAATCTTTTATTTATTCTTATTTTGTTTTTGTTTTCATTTGTTTATATATTTTTTTTATATTTTCTGACTTAATAAAAATTCAAAAATAAAGACCTAATATATTAAAAGTTAAACTAATTCCTAAAAATGTTTAAAAACTTTTTCATGGCAAATTCAACAATTAAAAATGCAAAACTGGACTATTTTTGTTATTTTCTTTATATTTTATTCTAAAAACCACTTAACCCCTAACTAATCCTAAAATATGAAACTAAATCCTAAATGCAAATGCCAAATGTATTTTTTTTATATTGTTCATACGAATTAAAACAAACCCTAATAAAATGCAACAATTATCAGAAAATAACACAAAAATTCACAAAAATTGTAAAATAATAAAGAAATCATTTTTGAATTTTTGGGAATAATTCATATAGGGAAAAAATCACGTGCTCACAGTGGTATTTCTATATCATTATGAGATTTTATATATCAGTATCAGCAAGGTAAAGGTAATGGTTTTGGATTCGCAGGAAGTCCCTTCAGGGTAGGTTTTTTCGAAGTGGCGCTTTTGGGAATATTTAAGAGAGTATTCATCGGCTTATGAGCCTTAGACGATATGGTTTCATGCTTGTGTCTCGTATGGTGAGTCTGGGTTGAGGAACTGTGGTGTTATATCAAGAAAGAGTATCAAGTTGAAGATAAATCAAAAGGAAACTCAGATAGATGGGATAGCTTGGTAGTAGGCCGGATTGGCATGGTAATGGATATGATCGGTTCTTGAGTGCTTATGAAGCGGTGGGTTTCCACAGGTGTTTCGTGGCAATACTCTTAGGTTTTGATTGTTTGTGTAGCTTGGTTGAGTTAGAAGGAGTCAGTTCTGATGGTTCGGTTTTGTGTAAAAGGGGATTCATAGAGTTCTTGATAATTTCTACCATGGTTAGAGATGTATAATTTCTACTGGCATGAGGAGCATGGGATGTATAGTGATTTTCTCCTAGATGGGATCAAATGGAAAGTTCTTGACTAGTTGAGTATATATTTGATTGTGGCTCGGAAGGGATTATGAAGTTCTCATATTTATCATAGGATGGCATGGTATATGTGGTATGTTGTGTAGGGTTGAGATTGGCATGGGTGAGGTCACAGTTCAGTTTTGAAAGGGTGGTCATAAATTCTTAGACAGCATTGGCAGTTTCAGATGACTAGGTAAATGATATTACTAAATGGTGTGTCTTGATAAGGGTATAAACTTCAGAAAAAGGGCAATGTGTTTGAATTAAGGATACTTCATTAGTATTGTGGCACTCTCTTATTGGATCGACTGTCGATATTCAAGTTGGCTTGGTAGCACAGAAGAATTATAGGAGTATCCCTCGTGGAATGATCGAGTATCGGATGTGTGTTAGATGTTCGGGCAGCGTAGCTGGGATCAGATATGGTGATTCGTGTGCTTTATAGATTGGGAGACTGAGAGTTTCCGTGATTAGATGGCTTTGTGGTTGTGGACTGTGAGAAAATAGCTAAGGTTTGTCAGAGGGTAGTATGTGCTATGATTCAGTCATTGTGAACCTTCAAAGAGTTAATTATCTATTGTGGGTGACCAGAGTTGATTTGGGGTTCATTGGTAGGTCCAACATGGATGTGTGTTCTGCACCTGGTCAGATTTGTTTACTCCGAACTGCTATTGTTGAGAGATGTGCCATTCGATTGTTGTTGAGATTATTCGTGATCTATGAGTTACTCTCCTATGTTACGAGGAGTTGAGATTTGGTGGTTATATGCACAAATGGTGCGGTTTCAGTTGGGCTTTATAGCTGGATTTGAATGAGACAGGTATTTGGGTGTTGCATGATTTGTTGCACATTGGATATGTTACTTCGGACTGGTGTGGCATTGCGTCATTTGATTTTCCATGGTTATGGTGATTCACTTTTAGGTGCTAGGCATCAAATTGGCTTGGTTGATGATTTTAGGCATGGTGACTTGAGGTGTTTCATGCGGACCAGTGTTTGGATAGGGTCGCGCATTTCAGCGAAGTTATGTGGAGGTATGATCCTTCGAGCTAGATTCGTATGTTCTGTTTCTACGAGGTGCGACGGGCTCACAGCATTTTGTGTGGTGGTACTGGTGAGCTTGTGGTACAGCTCTCTCATTTGAGTCATTACCATGATTTGAGTATGTTCAGATTGTTGCTTATTAGTGCGCGGATTGCACGAGTTGTGGCTTTAGATTGTATTGGTGTGTCATGTCACCAGAGTAGTTGTGTTGGAACTAGATGAGATTGTTGGGATCTAGAATGAATACAAACGGATTCGATTTCAGCGTGTTGGAGGGATAATATTGATGTTCGGCTCAGAAATTCGCTATGGTCCTTGCTAAAGGAGAAGTGGCTTCACGAATGGTTGATCTGAGGAGTGCTTATGACTTCCTATGTGTTTCATTTATCATTGGCAGTATACAGAAGTGTTGTAATGAGGCTTTATTTGATAAAAGTCTTATTATCGAAATTCAGATGTTTTGAGCAATTGTTGTGATTAGAAGTTACCGCTACAAGTTTTTGAGTTATGTGGTATGTCATGTAATTGCACCTGAGGTTGCAGGTATGGGTTATTACAACTTGTTCGGGCTTATTCAGAGTATAAATGTGAGATTTTAATCTTGTAGATGATTTCAGAAGTGGAAATGTGGTTCTAAGGTTTATGGGCTAGGTTGGATTGCAAAATTTCAGTTACATTGTGTTATTGGACCTATATGAGATAGGGTGACGTGGGATCACCCTCGGGTATGTGCACGGTAAGGTTACACAGCGATTTGATGGTTTTCGGAACAACTCTGGGCACATTCGAGGACAAACGTATGTTTAAGTGGGGGAGGATGTAACGACCCGACCGATCATTTTGAGCTTTTGGACTTTGCTCGCCAATTCTTGGGCATGACTAGCCCCGTGTGATGTATTATGACTTATTTAAATCACCGGTTTTGGTTTTCAGGATGATCGGAATGAATTTGGAAGAACAGTTCTCAGTTTGAAGCTTAAAAATTTGAAAGGTTTGACCAAGTTTTGACTTGTTAGCATATGATCTCGGATTGGAATTTTTATGATTTGGTTAGCTCCGTTAGGTGATTTGGGACTTAGGAGCGTGATCGGAATGTGTTTTGGAGGTCCGGAGTAGATTTAGGCTTGAATTGGCGAAATTGGAATTTTGGCGTTTTCCGGTTGGTAGGTGAGATTTTGATATAGGGGTCGGAATGAAATTCCGGAAATTGAAGTAGGTCTGTTGTGTCATTTGTGACGTGTGTGAAAATTTTCAGGTCATTTGTACGAGGTTTGATAGACTTTTTGATCGAATTCGGAATTCGGAAGTTTTGGAATTCTTAGGCTTGAATCCGAGGGTGATTCGATGTTTTGATGTTGTTTGGAGCCTTCCGAAGGCTGGAACAAGTTTGAATGATGTCATGGGGTGTGTTAGCATGTTTGGTCGGGGTCCCATGAGGCTCGGATAAGTTTTGGAAGAGTTTTTGGAAGATTTTGCCGTTTTGAGCATAAGCATGTAATGATCCAAAGGTCCATTTTTAGTTCTAGAGATCGAAATTTGATCTCGAGACTTCCGGAATTTTGATAATGAATTATAGGAGTGATCTGGAAAGTTTGGTCTAATTTCATCAAGTCGCGATTGAGTTTTTGACGCGAAACATGAGTTAATTGTTTAACGAGCGAAATGGGTATCGCACTGAGCAAATGAGCTCCGAATTGAGTTTCGATTGAAGGACTATGTTCGTATTATTATTTGTGACTCAGGAACGAGAATCATCGAATTCCGGGTTCGTATGGTGGAGTTAGAGCCTTTTTAGTGAAAATAAATATTGCTGGTGCAGCAGGATCTGGTGCGCACCTTTAGCGACCAGATATGGCACTTTTTAGCGACGGGAATGTGGCTTTTAGCGACCAGAATCGGGTCATTAATGCTGTTTTGGTTTTTTTGCTCATTTTCACGTTTTTTTGGTGAAAGAACACGGCTTTGAGCAAGAAATCATGGGAAATCTTGAGGTAAGTCACTTGTGATCATTTCTACTCTATAATATTGAATTATCATTGAATAATTCGACTAGATTACATGTTTTTGAGGTGTAAATTGGGGATTTGGACCTAGGGATTTGAAAATAAGATTTGAAGATTTTGAGGCCCAATTGTTATCGGAATTTAGTAATTTTGGTATGGTTGGACTCGTGGTTGAATGGGTTGTCGGATTTTGTGAGTTTTGTCGGATTCTGAGATGTGGGCCCGGGGCCGGGTTTGGCCAATTTCGGGATTTTTGATGTAATTTGATAATTTTCGCTTGGGCTTCGTTCCTTTAGCGTATGTTGATGATAATATACTAATTTTGGTTAGATTTGGAGCATTTGGAAGCCGATTCGAGGGGCAAAGGCATTGCAAGATAGATTTCGGGCCGGATTAAGTTGAGTAATGATTTTAAATGCTGTTCCGAGGGTATGAAACCTCGGGGTTCACAACGTCATGCTATATTGAGGTGAAACACACGCTAGATGACGAGCGTGGGATCATGCACCGTTGGGGATTGTGACTTAGTCCATCCCGAATGACTATTTTTCTGTATAATTGGCAGCTAATTGTTTGATATTATTATACTTTGGGCTAAATGCCATATTTGGGCTTTGTGCCAACTGTTTGAACCCTTAGGGGATTGTTAATGATATTTTCCTCACTGTTTGATTTCATACTTGTGCTCAGTCATGATATATTTCCACTATTTTAGAAAAAACTCAGCTATGTTATTCTGTTTTAAACACATTAATTGATATTTTCAAAGATATTTGAGCTGAGCTTTATATTTTACTGATGCCCGAGGGGCTTATGAGATTCTGACTGAGTAAGGCCGAGGGCCTGTATCGCGAGGATACTTTTGGGTCGGGCTGCATGCCGTAACAGTGATATACTGATTATGATAATGAGGCCGAGGGCCTGAGATTATGCGCCACGAGGTGGCTTGATATTGATATGAGGCCGAGAGCCTGTTTATGATGCCACGAGATGGCTTGATATTGCGCTTGGGCCGTAAGGGGCCCCTCCAGGAGTCTGCACACCCCTAGTGAGCGCGGGTACCCATTGTGAAGTGAGATATAGCCCGAGGGGCTGGTATGGTTCTGAGATATAGCCCGAGGGGCTGGTATTGTTCTAAGATATTGCCCGAGGGGCGGATTTGTTGACATTGTGCCCGAGGGGCGAACCTCTATGTGGTTATCTGATGAAAATAATTTATTCATATATATTTTTATATGTAAATATTAAATATTTTAAATAAAACATGAATAAATATAACATATTCTCCCATATTTTCTAACATACTTTGCAGGAGAAAGAGCATATGAAAATCAAAGAAAAGAAGCAAAAAAAAAGTGGGAATTGAGTAGTCAACTGGGAATGAAGAAGCAAATGGACTAAAGCACCATAGTTGTGACGATAACAATTGGGAATAGAAATCACATAGTTGCAACTAGAGAACTACAGTTAAAACTATAGAACTATAGTTGAGACTATAGCCCTTCTCTGCAAAAGGAAGAAATTGATAAGGCCATAGTTGCAACTATGGAGAATCTTAGGCCAAAAAAACTCTATAAATAGAGAGTGCATGTTGGAAAGAAGAGATAGAGTCTTGTTGGAAGAAATCACTTTATAGTCTCTCTTTGTCTTTAGAATTTGCTACTAGTTGTCTTTATTTTAGAAGAATAATATTTATTCATAAGTTCTTTATTCCTAAATTAGTTTTTCTTACTTCGTAATGGAGTAATCTTTTTTTGTTGGGATGTTGATGAANTATTATTACTATTTATCTGTTACTATTATCACTAATTACTAAGTAGTACTATAACTACTACTGTCATATTAATATTATCATTTTCTCTTTGAAATAGCACTTTAAAAAGAAGAAAAAAACATATGTGTACTTTTTCCTATTATTGCTATCATTAGCTTTCCTTCATTATATTTAGTGTAATTAATATTTAGTACTATCACCTGTTATATCATTTTTTTTTTTACTTCTTTTTTATTTTTCAATATAGCTTGTTGTTACATATTATTATTTTCTTATCATTGTATATTTTTGTGTAATAATATTATTATTCTTATTATTATTATTATTATTAGTACTTCTACAGTGTTATTCTTATTGATCACTATCATTCACTAGTACAAATTTTGTTTATAATTAATAATACTATACTATTCAATTCACTGTTAGTATTACTACTAATGCTTATTGTTAGTTTTATTGTTTTATATTTTTATTTTATTTTACTAGATTAATTACTAGTATTATTGTCTACAATATTGTGGTGTTTATTTTTCTTCACTAACTACTATATTTGAAATTTACTTTAGTTTAGTATTAATTACTAGTACTATACTAGAAAGTAATGTTAATTTTTTTTTTACTTTTAAAATTTTAAGTAGTTTATGACCCGCTCTTCTATAAAGGAATTGGCTAATTACGATCCTGAAATTGAAAGATATCTTCGATTGCGCAGGAAGGAAAAAACATCATCTTCTCAAGGAGCAACTTGTGAAGAAATGGAAAACCATGAAGCAGAGGACATTAACCCACTTGGAATCCCACCTCCAGTCCATGTAGAGGAGCAATTTGATGAAGTGGCGCCAAGGCCAGCAAACAGAATCCTTAGGGATTATGCTAGACCTGATCGCTTCAACTGTGAATCTAGTGTCAGGAAGCCCCCAGTGGCAGCCAACAACTTTGAAATCAGGACCGGCCTGATTCAGACAATTCAACAATCATGTATCTTCACTGGTGATACAAGTGAAGACCCACATAGTCATTTAATTGATTTTCTAGAACTGGTAGAAACTGCTAAGTATAATGGAGTACCTCCTGAAGCTATCAAGTTAAGGCTATTTCCTTTTTCTATAAAAGGAGATGCCAAGACTTGGTTGCGAAGTTTGCCTCAAGGGTCCATTACGACATGGGACCAGATGACTCATAAGTTTTTAAATAAATATTTTTTCCCTGCTAAAACAACAATGTTAAGACAATACATATCTAATTTCTTGCAGACTGACACTGTGTTAGTTTATCAATCTTGGGAAAGATTAAAAGCAATGTTAAGAAAATGCCCACACCATGACATTCCTGAACATATGCAATTATACATTTTTTATCATGGGCTAAAACCCTCTGCTAGAATTGTGATAGATGCAGCTGCAGGAGGTTCTGTAATGGGAAAAACCACAGAGGAAGCATTGCAACTGTTGAATAAAATTTTTGAGAACGCTATCCAATGGCCATCTGAGCGTATAATCATTAAAAAGGCTGCTACGGTAAATCAGGTTGATGCTTTAAATACACTAATGCAGCAGATTGTTTCTTTGGCACAAAAGTTTGAAGCTTTTCAGGTGAGTACACAACAGTCAAATCAATTTGAGGCTTGTGACATGTGCGGAGGAAACTACCAGAACCATGAATGTCAAGCAACCAATCAAACAGATGAACAGGTTAATGTCATCGGTTACAAGCCATATCCTTTTGGGAGTCCAATGGCACAAAAGCATCCAGGATTTCAGTTGAGTAACCCAAATGGTGCAGAAAACTCTCAAAGCTTCCAGAAACAACAGGTACA